>NW_025360485.1:0-8353 GCF_016433145.1 Gracilinanus agilis | reverse complement strand
CATTTTGACAAATATTGCATTTTCTCCGTGTCACTTAGAGTTGCTTAACTGACTTTCTTTCATATATAGGAAGATTCATTAAGTGGTATGCATATGTGGGTTAGGGTGGAGGTGGTGTAACATATAGAAATGATTTTAATGCAAAAAAACCCAACAATAATGATTTTAAAATTTAAAAATAGATTAGTTAGCTAAATAGATAAAGGTATGAGTTTTAAAAAAACTTATGCATCTACTACATAAGACACTATGATAAGCATTCAACAATATTAATTAAATAATCCCTAAGTGGATGAAACCTCCATTCTACTGTTCAAAGAACTTAGATCTTCAATCATTCTCAGAAAAGCAGTTTTCAAAATTTGGTGAGCATATCCCTTAAAAGATACACGAAATCATTCAATTGATTGAGTGGAGAAAATATAAAAGCTGAGTTAAGCAACATTGTTCAGCCATTCTTATCTTCTAGCTGTCATTTCTGGGTTCTCTCGCCTTGCCTATACTCCCAAAAAGCCTTCACTGGAATGTTAGCCATATGTGCTCCTCCTATATGTGGGCAGGCCAGCACTCTGTAAAAATCCAAATCAGGTGACTCATCTGTGACTGGTCCCCAAGTGATATCTTTGGAATAATATGATAAAGGAAGAGCTGCTACCATTCAACTCCAAAGACCTGATCTCTTTTTGAGTGCCTTCCATATCTGCAAAACTAATTTGAAATGGTTCTACAGAGGTGCCTTGACACACGAGTTTCATTCATTCCATGACCAAGCTCATAACTCAATTCACTCATGGGTCAAATCGAATTTCCCCATTTAAATGGATAAACATGTAATTAATCCATTCTGCCCCCCCAAAAACACATGAATTTTTATATGCTTTTAAATATGAAAATGTACTTTATAAATAACAAATAAATATAATTATAGATAATATGAAAGAATGTAAAGAAATAAACTCACTTATGAAATACTATTTACCTTCAAGGTCAGGTAAAGATGCTGGCAGAAAAGGTTTTCATTTCGTGTGCTATCACCTAACATAACTTACTCTCTCTACACAATAATGGCGAAACAAGTGTCATTATATAGCTCCAAAGCAGGACCTGTTGCTACTTTTTCTGGGTGTTTCTTTTCAATAAACTGTTAATTTTTTCCCCAAATCCTCAACATTTCCTTACTCTCACTTGTACTGATTACTTCATCCACCTCAGGCTCCTCCCACTAATTTCTTGCAAAACCTCCATATGCTGCTGCTGCTGTAACTCCTTCAATTCCTCTATCATCAGGACCAATGGCTAAAAGCTAAGAAATCTGCCCCAAAAAACTGATAATTAAGACAAATAAAGCAGAAAGCAAAATCAATTAAATACAGATGCTCTCACAGCCAGATAAACACTGAACAGCCAGATAAACACTGAACTAAATGAGACAGTCTCATGTAACTTGTGAAACTGAACATCAAGGAAGTTATCCAGTGGAGGGTGGTGGAAGCTCATGATTCAAATGATTCAAATATCTGCTTGTGACTTAAAGCAAAAAATCCTAATGGTGACTGCTTGCATCCCAAATTGCATCGTGGCTTAAGGTACCTGTATTTATTTTTCACCTAGCCTATTTTCTCCTATGCTGAATAAAGCTGTCCATTTAGGACATCCTTTGGTTTTGCAGAGATATATTACAGAGATTTTTGTATCAACTACTATCTGGTTTTCACAATATATAAGTAGGTTTGGCATTGGAAAAAATTCTGGCTTGAAATATGCTAAAGAAAGGCATCTGAGGTTAATGGGTTTCTTATAGTTACCCCAGGATCCTCAAGTTTTCTTTGTGGGGAGATTCCTATATGCTTAAAGGGTTCATTTTCAGAAAAGACTTTCCCTTTGACCTGGAAAGCTCATTTTTTGTAATTTTTTTTATACATTGTTGATTACATTTCTATTTTAATTGGCTTCTTTCTTAATTATTGTGGGTTGAGATAAGCCCTAGTGAGGTGACAGACTATGAGAATCTGTTTTTTAAAAAAAATCAAATTAGTTTAACTTTTTATTTGTTAGAAAGTAGACCTGTAATATAGTAGATTTGGGCCATTCCAAAAGGATAGTAATTTTGCCTTTATCAAAAACTATGATAAGTGAATTAGTAGAATTTTTTTCATGTCATTTAGAACGTCATTAAGCACTATGGTGGAGATTTTCCCCAGAATTCCAGGTTGGGGGCATATCATTTATGGCAACCACCATAAGTGGAGTCTAGAACTCTTAATTCCAAGTGACTAAATTAGTTTGAATAAACCTAGAGATGGGAAATACAATAGTGTTATAACACTTCAACTAATTCACTTCAACTACTAAATGGACCCTTATTTCTTGTTACAAACAACTCAAAGGCAGACAAATGATCACACAGAAGTAGTGGTGCTACTAGATATCTGAAAATTACTTATGAAGTACCCTTAAAAGAAATTTAAATTTTTAGGTCATTAAATTCTCCAAAAGGTATATATAGGTTGTAACCAGTTTGATGGAGTCCATCTATCATCATCTATGTGACAATTAACAAAGACAAAAAAGAAACAAAATGCTGTTAAGACGAAATATGACCTCAATGGATCTGGAGACAAACCCATAAATATTTATTAGCCCTAATATTAATACATACCCAAAAGGTTTAGACTATGGAAACCTGCCATTGATTGTAAAATAATATGGGATTTTGATTAACAATTGTTTCTGATTCCAGGAGAAGGGATCACAAAAGAGCCATTATACAGTGTCAAGAAACACAAAGTCAAAGGAGACCAAACAATTCCAAAGGGATTGATGAGAATCTGCCCCAAGACAGAGGATTTGTTTGAGGTTGTGGCTATTTGACATACGTCAGATACAGGTCTTCCTCATGCCACATTCTGTCAAGTACCTAAGTTTGGCTACCATGTTGGCTCCCATATCCCTGAGAGCAAAGGTAAAATCAGTCCAGAGAATACTATTTCCAATTTGCTGCTAAAATCTAGTGTCTTTTCTGTCTTTCATAAGTGTGACAATTTTCTGTAATCCTAGATGCTGATTGAGTAAGTGCATATTGCTACAGTGGTCCTACATGTATGTGGGACATAAATCACTTTATTAGGCCCTGATTCTAGGACCTATTATGGGTTTATTCTTTCTTACTCAGAATTTTTATATACTGTTTTATTTGTGTTTTTTTTCTTTTCTTCTATTTGTTTTTTACTTCCTTTTTGTAATTGATTCACATACCTCATTCCTCAGCCATGTATTCCTGAGTGATCCATGTGTTTGTCAAAACCCTCCTTAAGGGGGCATTGTATACATTTACTGATTCCATGGGGAAACTAGGTATTGTGATATTGGAAATTTGGAGGTCCTTCATAAGATTGTACATTAAAAACAAATGCATTCAACTCCCCATAGTTCAACCAACTGCACCCCAAATTTCATTTTGGATCTTCATGATGCAGTAAAGGTTCTCCAGGCATCTTCATGGTGCCCTCTCCAAACAGGTTCGTTGTCTGGGAGAAGTAAATTTCTTATCCTGAAATTACTCTCAAAGAATTTAAACTTTACATTATAGATTATAAAACATACTGCAGGTAAATCGGGGAGATTTGTTTCCCATGAGAACCATAGAGGGGATTGTGTAATTAATTTCTATACTCTTGAAATACAATTCCCAGCCATCTACTTTCCTCCTCACATTGCATGCTGATGTAGGGAGGATATATGTTTGGTGTAGCCCCACTTCTCGTGCTCTCTTCTTCCTGTAATAGCAGCTTCCATCAGCCTTTTTAAACAGGAAAGATAATTTAGTCACATGTTTTTATTTTGTTAGATAATTACCCTTTACTTCTAGTGACTATTAATAAACTTTATAAAATATAACACTTAGAATATGGGCCATTAATTTAAATCCTACACATTGATATCCTAGAGA
This sequence comes from Gracilinanus agilis, assembly GCF_016433145.1. Classification (NCBI taxonomy): domain Eukaryota; kingdom Metazoa; phylum Chordata; class Mammalia; order Didelphimorphia; family Didelphidae; genus Gracilinanus; species Gracilinanus agilis. The sequence goes on along the minus strand of NW_025360485.1, from coordinate 4,404 downwards.
CCAGGGAATTTTTGGTCTTGGTTTTGTTTTCCTATGTTTTTACTTTTGATTTTATCCCTGGTACTTAGGAGAGTCTCTGGCACATGGTAGGAGCCTAAGAAATTCTTGTCGACTGGCTAAAATTTGCCTATTTAAATTTGGAAAGGCTCAGTGTCAGGTTGGTTTGAAAAATGATGAATTATTTTGGCTATTACAACTTTTAAAGGCATTTCACCAATTCCTTAATGTAGTCTGGATTAATAGAGACAGTACTCTTACTGATGAACTCTTTGAGAGCAGGGATTATTTTTTTGCCTTTTTTTCTTTTTTTGTATCTTCAATCACTTAGTAAAGTAAGTATCTGGCTCATAGTAGGCACTTGTTGACAGACTGATGAAATAATGGATCCTTGAAATACTGATGCAGACTTTGATACAAGAGAGAATGAGACCTCTGCAACGGAGTGGTCCCTGCCAATTTTTTAAAAATGTATGTATAGGAAAAAGAATGCTTTCCACTGAGGATATCAGGGAAGGCTTCAAGAAAGTGTATCCTAAGATGGAACTTAATGGGAGGGACTTCAACCAGAGAAAATGAAGTCTTTTAAAAAACATGTTATGGTAGTACCAGATCTTAAATTGTACTATAAAGCAGTGGACATCAAAACAATATGGTACTGGCTAAGAGACAGAAGGGAGGATCAGTGGAATAGACTTGGGGAAAGTGACCTCAGCAAGAAAGTCTATGATAAACCCAAAGATCCCAGCTTTTGGAGCAAAAATCCACTATTTGACAAAAACTGTTGGGAAAATTGGAAAACAATATGGGAGAGATTATGTTTAGATCAACATCTCAAACCCTATGCCAAGATAAACTCAGAATGGGTGAATTACTTTAATATAAAGAAGGAAACTATAAGTAAATTAGTTGAACACAGAATAGTATATTTGTCAGGTCTCTGGGAAATGAAAGATTTTTAAGACCAAGCATGAGTTAGAAAAAATTAAAAAATGTATAATAAATATTTTATTGCATTAAATTTAAAAGGGTTGTACAAACAAAACCAATGCAACCAAAATTAGAAGGGAAGCAACACATTGGGAAAAAATCTTTATAACAAAAAACTCTGACAAAGCTCTATTACTTAAATTTATAAGGAGCTAAATCAACTGTAGAAAAAACAATCAAACCATTCCCCAATTGATGAATAGGCAAGGGACATGATAGACAATTTTCAGATAAAGAAACCAAAACTAAAAATAAGCACATGAAAAAGTCCTATAAATCTCTAATAATTAGAGAAATTCAAATCAAAACAACTCTGAGGTACCACCTCACACATAGCAGATTGGCTAAAATGACAGCAAAGCAAAGTAATAAATGTTGGAGGGGATGTGATAAAATTGGGACATTAATGCATTGGTAGTGGAGTTGTGAATTGATCCAACCATTCTGGATGGCAATTTGGAACTATGGCTAAAGAGTGCTAAAAGACTACCTGCCCTCTGATCCAGCCCTACCACTGCTGGATCCTACCCCAAAGAGATCATAGATAAAAAGACTTATACAAAAATATTTATAGCTTAGCTCTTTCTGGTGGCAAAAAAACTGGAACACGAGGGTGTGTCCTTCAATTGGGGAACAGCTGAACAAATTGTGGTATGTGTTGGTGCATGGAATACTATTGGGCTCAAAGGAATAATGAACTGAAGGAATTCCAATGAACTGGAACTACCTCCAGGAATTGATGCAGAGTGAAAGGAGCAGAACCAGGAAAACATTTTACACAGAGACTGATACACTGTGGTGCAATCGAATGTAATGGACTTCTGTGCTAGCAACAATGCAATGATCCAGGGCAACTATAAGGGTCCTATGAGAAAGAACACTATCCACATTCAGAGGAAGAACTATGGGAGTAGAACCACAGAAGAAAAACAACTGCCCGATCCCATGGGAGGATGGGGATATAATTAGGGATATTGACACAAAATGATCACCCTAGTGCAAATATCAATAATATGGAAATAGGTCTTGATCAATGACACATGTAAAACCCAGTGAAATAGTGTGTCGGCTATGTGAGGGGATGGGAGGATGGGAGGGATAGAACATGAATCCTATAACCATGGGAAAATGTTTTAAATTAATTAATTAAATAAAATTTTTAAAAAATGTTATGAAATGAATCATAAAGGTTCCCAAGTCTTTCATCCCCAAATAATAAAATAATATCTTTATGATTATTTTGTATTATTCTATAATCCTAACCAAAAACAAAACAAAACTTTCTCCAATACTTCTTATGCCAACCAGGTAGATTTTATTTAATTATTTTTATCTAAGTAAACTCTGCATATCAATAACCATGATTATTGTGCCATTTTTTTGAATACAAGCTATATAGACATATCCACAACTGAATCTCTAAAGCTGTGTTCATGGCATGAGCGCTGGGGCAGCATGTAGAGGATTGCTCTGTTCCCCCTCTCCACTGCACCTGAGGAAAATTTTCACATGCTCTGCCCTTCTGTCCAGTTGCCCAACATGAGTATTTCTTCCTTTAACTTTCTGGCATAATGTGAGGGCTCACAAGCAGCATGAAGTTGAAGTTTGGGCATGTGATCTTGAAAACTTTAACCAATGCTGCCCTGGGGTAACTAAACAGTGTGCCAAAGAACATTGACTAAGCCAGGGTTCCTGCCATTGTAGAACCGTTCAACTAATAAGAAAGAGAAATCCAATATATGAATAGCTGTGATTCAAAAGGAATATAGTAAAACCAGGAAAGGCTGAACAATGAGGGTCCAGGAGAGATGATGTCTGAATGTGTGTGTGTGAGTGTGTTTGTGTGTGTTGAGGTGGGACTGGTGCTGAGGAAAGATTTTATGCATATTGAATGGGTTTGTAAACATGGTTAAGATTTCAAAAGGCAGATATGGGGGGGGTTGAGGGGGAGCAGGCCAGGAAGAACAAAGGCATAGAGAGAGGAGAAAGCTTTGAACGTGTACCAGGGGACTATACCCTTGCTCTGAAACTGAACTTTTTTTCATTTGTTTTCCTCTGATAATGTCAATTTCCAGAAAGAAAGCTTATGTATAAATGTTTGGGGAATTAGTTAGAACACAGTTCAAACTCTGCCTCTCACACATGCTAGCTATGAGACCCTGGGCAAGTCACCACAGTACCTCCAGGTAACTCTAAGTTTACAAATTTTGAAGCAGTTTCCTGAGTCTATTGGAAGAAAATGTGTGCTCATCAGGGATTTTATACCTCAGTTAAACCACAGGTCCCATACAAGAAAAGTAAACTAAACTAAATAATCATTCTAAAAACATAGAAGAAGTTGGTTGGAATGGGAATATCAAGAAAACCTGCCACAGTTGCAATAGGTAATATAGTTCTTACATTTGTCTCTATTAGCATTATAATAGCTTCTGACTTGTTCTCTAACAGCTTGAAGAGAATAGTACAGTCAATTGTGTAAATAATACAGGTTTTTAAAATGTGTCCAAATGTATAATTAAATGGATAATGTTACAGCTCTCCAACCCTGCTAAGGCCCACTGCCTAAGTGGAAGGCTTTTGAAATTTCATCTTAATACATGGTTACGTGATACACTGCTTTTATGGTCTGCTGGGTAAATGACTCTTGGTTTGAAAAGGGTCTAAATGCATATTTATACAGGAGAACATAATGGTGTTCAAAGGGCTGGTAAGATCTCTCTAGTAAATACCATGAATTATACAAAAGCATCTATTTGTATAGTATGTGAAGTATTGTAATGCTGGGTACCTGTCAATACATACATCCTTTCCTCCCTAATATACACAGATAGGTCTTGCATCAAATTTTGTGCAAAGATCAGAATTAACCTAAAGCCAGCATGAAATCTTATCTCTCAACTCCCTCTGCCAAATTCAAAGTCTTGCACAATTCTCAGTGCTTTGCAGTGTCTGCCAATGAATAAAGCAAATGGGAGCCAGAGACCTGTGAGAGTAGGGAGGAGCTGTGAATAAAGCTAGCTCTTACCTTCATAACAACAAAGACCATCTGAACCAGCTTCCTACTAACTCCATAGCTTCAAGACGAATGGGAAGCAGGATGAGGGAAGAAATGACTCCACAAATTTCCACTAGTAGAGACTGAATCCTCCTAAGGGTTCATAGATTTGGGCTCTACCCATTCAACTTCAATAGACTGGTTAAAATTCTGGAACTTTTTATTGTTTTCCCATCTCTGTGACTCAATTTCCTTCATCAACTTTGAAAAAACAAACTGGAAATAGCCTACATAAATTCAGGTATAGATATTTAGGAGTTGATCATGCTAACAGTCCCAGGTAGAAAAAAGCACTTGAAGGAATCAAACATTTAATCAGGAGAAAGAAAGAAAGAAAGAAAGAAAGAAAGAAAGAAAGAAAG
>NW_025360484.1:0-1613 GCF_016433145.1 Gracilinanus agilis | reverse complement strand
CTTTCTTCCTTTCTTCCTTTCTTCCTTTCTTCCTTCCTTTCTTTCTTTCTCCCCTCTCTCTGTCTCTGTCTCTGCCTCTCTCTCTTCTTTCCTTTCTTTTTCTCAGCACTTAGCACAATTCCTGGTAATAAGAGATCTTTATTAACTGTTTGATGACTGATTGATTTGACCCTCAGAATAGCCACATGAAAGAGTGCAGGGCCAACTCTCTTTATTTTCCATATGAAGACATTAAGACCCATATGGACAAGTGACCCACAGAGCTAATTAGTGACAGAACCACAACTATAACCCAATCTCCTGCTTCTCTGCCCAGGATTCTTTTCATCTTCCCCTGATGTAAGGTTAGAGGAGACAGGAGGGAAGAAGCCAAGGTACACACTGCAGTCTAGGGCACATAGCAAGCAGGTTTGTTGCATTTGTCTGAATTGAATGAATGGCAAAGAAACTGAAAAACAATGTATCTGCTCCAGAGAAGGCTACAGCCTAATGGGGAGAAGTATACACTACTAGTCTGCACCAACTCATCTTCTTTCAACTCTTCATCCTTTTTCTCAGAAGCAAAGGCAAGCACAAAATAAGTCTTCTGGCATTTAAGTAGATGTTAAGAGGCCACAGAAGTTATACTGCACAATGCATACACACACTCATAGAAATACACGTGCACACAAAGACAAGAACAATAGAATCCCTACGATGTTAGAGCTGGGAGGGACCTTGGAGATGAAGACCAATTCTTTTGTTTTGGAGAAGAGGAAGCACTAGTCTGGAGGAGGAACAGTGACTTGGCCAATGTCACTCAGCTCACTGGGGACTAAGCCACAGCTAGAACTCGGGTTTTCTGACTCACAGCTCACTGCCTATTCCACTACCCATGGGAAACAATGTCTATTGTTATAAAGCGCAGAGCTCAGAATTCTTTGGGAGGAAGACTCTCTATAAATACCAAGCGTGAGTAATTATTGTTATTATTTTGGTTGTTTAAGCCCTGCTATTTCTCTTGCATGGTTCTCATACAGAGACATCCATGGGATTGTTTTGTGTTAGGGGCTATTTTCACCCAAAACAGTCCCAAGGGAAAGCTTGGCTCCTTTGCTCAGAACTTTAGGCTGGTCAGAATTTGGAAGAATCTTCAGAATGATAGATATGAAATATAGATGTGCCTTGCTTCTTATGACACATGTATTTCTAAATGAGTTGGGCGTAAGTCCAATTCTCAATTGTATTTGTAGTATACCAGGAGAACTTCTTCTTTAAAGGAATAAAGGAAAAAGCATTAATTAATTGCTTACTATTTGCCAGTCACTGTGGTAAAAAAACACTGACCTCTCTAGGAAATACTTCTATAAAGTAAATAATTGCCCCTCTAGTTTATTTTTCATGTTAATCAGGACATTGCTAATTATATAATACACTGTTCTTATGTTTGAAACCTATAGTCCAGAATCAAAAGGTCTGGGGTGATTTGGTCAAGTTCAATTAACAAAATATATTTTTTGCCCGCCGTGTGACCCTGGGCAAGTCACTTGACCCCCATTGCCTAGCCCTTACCACTCTTCTGCCTTGGAGCCAATACACAGTATTGACTCCAAGATGGAAGGTAAGGGTTAAAT
>NW_025360483.1:0-2317 GCF_016433145.1 Gracilinanus agilis | reverse complement strand
GGTTTTTTTTTGTATCCATAATATATAACATAGTACTTGACACATAATAAGCGCTTAATCAATTTTGTTGGCTGACTACTGCAAACAGAGTTGCATATTGAAGGCAAGGATGAAGGCTAGAGGGAGTAAATAATTCTGACACTGACTCCTTGTTCTGAATGAGATTCATATGTGTGCTACATCAGAGATGATCTTGGGAATGTTCAATCCAAGTTAGACGTAGAGTTTGGAAAGAAAAGGCTGGATTTAAGCCCAGAGAACATTCTACCTGGTTTTCTTAAACCAGGCAAGATTGCTATAATTAAAAATTTTTCGGGATCCCCTTATCAGTGAAAGGCTCTGTACCTAGGCTTTGTAGATCAAAGCTGAGACAGTTTTGTTGTTTCTAAAGAGATGAGTCTAAATGATGTAACTGGCAGCAATAATTCAGCAGAGACAGTGCATTCAGAGATACCAGAGCACCATTGAACTGATACCTTGAGACAATACAAGAAAGATGCCAGGAGAGATGTGGAGACCTGAACAAGAGTCACCGTGGGACCAGCACAGATCCACTGAGCAACGTATCCCTGAAGGGACAGGAACCCAGCAGGCATGAAAGGTGTGAAGGCTGTAGTGCTCCCCTGTGCTTGGGAATGGAAACTGGCCCATCCAATAGAATCCCTCTGGGGAGGCTCCTTGGATATAGCCTGTCTATAGGCTCACTGTCCCCAAGTAAGATAGAGAGATAGAAACAGGTGACAGTGTCCTAGGTTCTATTGCAAAGCTTTTTGCTATGCTATTTCATTAAATGAGCTAATATATGCATAAATCTTTGTAAACCTTGAAGTAGTATGTAAATGATAGCTAGGTAGTGATGGTGGTGGTAGTAGTAGTAGTGGTAGTAGTAGTGGTAGTGTAATAGGTATAGACTTTAAAGGTATAAAGGCATATTTTTGCAAGTAGGTTAGGGAAAGCCTTGGCTGGAAGTCATGGACATTCTGTATGGAATGCAGGGTGTAGGGAAGAGAGAGCTAAGCAACAGATATTGCTGTTTTGTGAGGGGTTTGGAGCAGAAGTGCAATCAGCAGTCCCTATTTGACCTGGGATCTTGGAGAGTAGTGAAGGTTGTAAAGGTTGAAGATATCCTGCAAGTCAACTCTGAGTAGGGAAGAGGCTGTTCTGGTGGACAGTTTGCAGACGTTTCTCCCCTGCCTGGTTACTTTTGGATCATCGGCTGTGGAGGAGTTGGTTCCTGGTATCCTGAAGACATCTCAGGATCAGTTGTGAGAACCCAAAACCAAGCCCTCTTCCTCAGGTCCTTAGTCAAGCTGTCAAACCTGGCAGAAGTCAGGTTGCCTAAGGAACTTATCCTTTTTGACTCCACTCCTGGGCAGTTAAATATAGTTTCACCTCACCCCCTCTCCTAGCCTCTCAAAAAACAATTAAACTGTTTTCTCTGTGTGTTTTCTTCGTACCTTGAAGTTTTCATAGTGTATATTTATTATACTCTGAGTTTATCCCTTGTGGTCTAACTGCCACCCTGCTTCTCCTAAGATTGGAGCATAGTAGAATATCTGATCACAATTAAGAAGCAAAGGAAGCCAAAAGCTTGAAGATTTTATTTTAAGCACTTAAAAACATGATTTGACAAAAGGTTCATAGACTTCATCAGACTGCCATAGGGGTCCATGACTCAAAAAGTTTGAGAAGCCATATACTGGTGGATAAAATGGTACCTCCAAAGATTTTGAGTTGGTGAAATAACACTCTCCAGTTAGATTTTTAGGGTTTTAAGTTTTTAATTGTGTGAATGAAATATTGGAAAGGAAAGAAACTAGAAATAGGGAGTCCATTGCAATAGTGTAGGCTAGTGATGGGCAAACTTTTTAATGAGGGGACCAAAGGAAAGGAAATACTCATCTCTCAGTCTGTTTCCAAGGCAACTCTTTTGAGGTTTCATTGTATTGTATCCTACTTATTGTATTTGTCAGATTAGAAATAATGTTGAGCTGCCAGATAGAACATTTCAGGGAGCCTCATCTGGCCCGTGGGCTGTAGTTTGCACATCACTGGTCTAGGCATTAAATGATGAGAACTTGATCTAAAGTAGAGAATATTTTAGTGGAGAAAGGAAAACAGACATAAGATGGAAAGGTAAAATCAGTAAGAGTTGACCACTGATGGGTTATGGAGAACAAGTGGAGGAGAAGCCAGAATTAAAAATGGTACCAAAGAAATGATGGTAGTTATGGTGAGCACCATTAAGGATTCTGATATCCTTAACAAAAATGAAAAATTCTCTCTCTCTCTCTCTCTCTCTCTCTCTCTCTCTCTC
>NW_025360482.1:0-5827 GCF_016433145.1 Gracilinanus agilis | reverse complement strand
GCTTGGAATGTAGACCAGGACATAAATTTGATAATGATGGAAGAAGAGAGTCTTGTAATTATCTACAAGGACTCAGGGAATACTCAGGGCTGATATGAACTTTTTTTGTGCAGGAACATTTGCAGGGTTACTTCCAGGGCATGTGTCATTGTTTAATCAGGTTAATGTTTCTCACTAGAAACCAAGGCAATTCTGAACAAACAAAGCCAATAGAAATAATTTCACCCTAACATTTCCCTACTTTTGGCCGAGGGATTCCACAGGACTCCTGATTCCAGAAAGGAAAAATTTGGTGGAACATAATTAGTCACAATCTTTTGTAAGTATTTTGACACAATAACCATAAAAACACTAAGAAACATAAGAACTCATCATGCAGATACAGTGAAACAAAAAAGCAAAGGTAATATAATGATTCTCAACACTAACATCGTCTTTTTGCATTTTAGTAGCCTGTTCCCAACGTCTATTAAATCAACAAGTTTCATCTTGGATTTCGGATGTCCATGTAATTGTCTGATCTTCAAAAGTATCTTTTCTTGGACATCCTGGGATAGGTCTTCTCCTTAGAAAATTTTCTTCTTTGGTTCTAAGTTATGTGAAGCAATTGGCTAGATGTTCCTACTATCTTTTACAAATAGATCTCAATAAAAATTAGTTCAGATTTTCAAATTGTACTTTTCCAATAACTAGTTGATATGAAAACCATCCAGAACTTTGTGATTCTGACCTTAAAGAACTCATAGAACAATAGAACTGTAAGAACTCCAAATTAAGAACCCATAATTTAATTGAAATTTAGAGATTTTAGGTTTTAATAGGTTCCATTAGAATCATTTACATTTGACATACAGGATTATCTAACCTGTTGCTTTCTCAAAACTTTCCATTCCAATTAATTCCAATTCCTTTAGAATGATCAGATGCTATTAAGGATCTAATTCTGCATATGAAAACACAGTTAACAACACTCTTTGCAGATAGTTTTTCTAACCCTAAATTCAATGATTACACAAGTGAATTTACTTGCAAGAGTCTGATTTACTCCAATTGAAACAAAAACTTGGGATGGTGTGTACAGACACACTTAAGTAAATAATTCCCAGTTGTATATAGATAATAGTATATATCAAATGGATTGCCTATAGTAGAACATATTTGGTTGTTAACCACATTCAAATGAAATAGTTATTATACAAACATTATTTACTTTCTGAAAGTGTGCGATATTGTAGGGACTTAATCTTATATATGATTACGTAAATATTAACAGGCAGATAACAAGTCCAAATACTAATTCACTTAGTTGTTTGGGATATGGAATGACTGCAATTCAGATTGAAAACAATAACATCTTACATATTTGCAGGGTGCTCATATCTTCTACTGATTGATTACTTCTTATTATAGAAATCTGCTATAAAAGGAAAAAGCAGGGTCTGGATTATTACAGCACTGGTCTTTTAGTCCTAAGTCTGTGGACACAGAACGACATAACACACATAAACCAGGATAAAGTATCCTTAACTCCGCATGACTTTAGGTAAGAGTCAGCATTAACAACGAGTCATGCAGTAACAATTCCACTTCACAGTCTGCCGGAAGCCATCGAGGCTGTGAGGTTAGCATGGCTACTCACAAGCTCTGACAATCCAGCATGGCAGGTTGTCAGGAGGATGGAGATTCCACACTCAGTTTACCCTATATGATTCTTTTTACAGTGGCATTCACTTGCATTGAAATTATTGCAATCAATATCCTTATCCAGCTCAAAGGAGACACAGAAAAACAATACAGGTTCATGGCAAGAACAATCACAGCCAAAGACTACCCACTATCCAAAAATAAACCCCTGTACAACCCCCTAGAGTATAGAAATTTCCCCTAGAATCAGCCCAGCAGAAAACCAGCAGTTAGTGAGTTAATGCAAGTTTCTAAAGTTCTCAGCAAGAAAATACCTGGCCTGAGTTTGTTTCCAAACTCCTACAGACCATAGAAACAGTGGAACACAAGGAAATTAAGGCAATGACAAATTAGCACAGAATCACCCTACCAGAACTGTATTCTTAGTGATCCTATAACAGAAAAAACACCATGGGAACAAAACATTGGACCAGACTCATATTATTGTATCTTATTGGATGTAATCAACTACCATAACTATCTCCTTGATTGATGATGGGAATGAATAGTATAACATAACTATATACATAATATAATTAGTTAAAATATAATTAACTATTATGCTTAGCTAGGAACTGATGTACTTGTACCTTACGCATGGCTGAAAAGAATAAGTTCAAACTAAGCCAGCCCATAATGAATAATTTTTGACAAGCTTGCTTCTTTGTTTAACCACAGTAAAATATTTGGTAAATGTCAATGTTATGATGTTTCAGAAGTTAATATGTGATTTTGAATGTATGGGGGAAAAAAAACCTGGATGAGATCATAAAGAAAAGAGGGTATAAAAATTAAAATCAGCAGATGGCACTTCAGATCAGCCACTGCAAACCTACTGGGTCTCTGGCTCTTCTCACTCCATTTTCGCTCAACTGTCCTGCCCCCAAGGGGAACTGGACTGCTGGTAACCCCCCAGCAACAGTCAGACTCAGGAATAATTGGGTGGTAAACATTCCTTTTCAAATCAAACAACATGATGGAGAAACTGAGTAAAGAGAATCCTATCTTCAGCTATCCCTAGATCATCCTCTCAGCTTTTTCCTAAATAAAGATCTCCACTTGTCAGCAATTCAGTATCTTATGGTGTGTAAGACAGTCCCCTCACTCTGGTCTTGCGTTAAGCTGTCCTCCTCGGATGTTGTTTACTTCTCATCCTAGCCCATGGAGGCTGGAAGGGAGTATCGGTTCAAAAAGAGTCTCCTGCTATTCCTGAATGTCCAAATTCTGGTACTGAGAGACAGGAGAACTGCAACAGTATGATGCTAAAACTCTAACAAAAAGGAGGAAAAGCAAGCAGAAAACAAAAACAATGGAGCAAATTCTGAAGAGCTCATTGTGGGAGTTCCTTTGGAGAAGCCAGGGCTGGGTCAAAAACTGGAGCAACAGATATAAACATACAGATAGATTTCTCTACCCCAGGTTCTGGAGGAAATCCAACAAACCCTGGGTCATATTCCTAAACCCAAGATTCAAGCTTCAAATATGATAAATTAAAGCTGCAAACACAGGTCATTGATTAACAAACCCCACCCAGCTAGAGCTAGCACTTTGCAATCCTAATCTTCAACTACTGACCTATTTGGTAGTTTGGAAATGGAAACTTTCATTTTACAAGTTAAACCCAATTCCATTTGTTTTACCTATTTACTCACTCTGACAGCTTCTCAAAATCTTACTAATTTACAAATGAATTGTCTGCTCTTTAACTTTTGCTCTACTACAGATTTACTTCTCTGAGAATACTCAGGGTTATACAGCTTGTCCCTCCTTCATGGTAAGAGAGGGAGATGAAACAGTTACTTGCTTAAATTCACTCTGCCAGGTACCATTTCTACCATTTCTGGGCTCAAAAAAGCCCAGATCATCAATCTTATTAACAATTGCATTATCCACATACATAATATACATAATATAATTTTTGCACATTTTCATATCCAATTCACCTCAAATACTACTTTAGTTCACAATATAAATCTTAAATCATTTGAGCAGACATAAGCAAATTCTAACAAATTGCACTTATACACATGGCCACCTTTAACACACATTTGCATTTTAGCAGTCATCCTTGAAACCCCCAAATTTAGATTCTACAGAACCTTATATCCATCCATGAGAATTTATCAAGTATTCAATATGTACCACTTAACAGTTTTAAAAATGTTTTATATTCATTATTTCATTTGAGTCTCATAACAATCCCTTGAGGTAGGCATTGAAAAATCCCACTATCCTTTTTGTGGATGAGGTAACTGATGATCAGAAAAGTTCAGTTACTTGCTAAGGTCACAGAGAGAACTAGAACTCCTATCTTCCTGATTCCACAATCAATATTTTATCAACTTTGCCAGGCTTCAAGGCTAACCTCTTTGGACCAGAAAAGGCCAGAGATCCAGGCTCAGTTCTAGTGGGGAGGGCCTTCAGCATACCTCATCCTCCCCCTAACAAGCCTGCTGCCATCCATAAAAAGTCAGACAGTGGGATCAGGGTGGCTGGAGTAAAATAATTCCCCCATTATTTCTGCACAGTCACAATCTTGGGTCTTTTGTCAAGGTAGCGAGAGCACAGATACAGGGGTGCCAGAGAGCGGGATGGGTCAGGGCTCTTGGCTATGAAGGTGTTAAAGTCTCTGGTGACATCCTGGAGACCCAGGGTGGGAGCCTATGCCAGGTGGCATTTGGTCTATGAGGGCATTGGGGCCCCAGGCCAGGGAATCAGATTCAAGGCCAGTGATTGTTCAGCTTTTTCTTATTCTTTTTTTTCCAGGAGGGCAGTGTGACAGGATGATTTGCAGGAAACTACTTCTCTTCTACCATATCCCGTCTTGCTTGGAGAGGTAGAGGGTACTGTCTCACCTCACTGGTATCATCCTGGGCTTGAGTTGGGGAGAGCAGTCCTCAGCACAGACTGAAGGAAAGAGAGAGATAAATTCTCCTTTCCTCTTCTCTGAGCACAGCAATCATGAGACTAAACAGGGTGGGAGCTAGCTTCAGCTGGAGCCACTGACTCTAATTTTGAGAGGAGATCTCTCTTTGTCTAACAGAGGAATTAAGATTTCATCCTACCCCCTCCCCATGACAGTTCTGCTTTTGCTAACAGCCGCTTGAGCTCTTGATGCTCCAATGCAGTTGGCAGTTTTCCATTAAGTGGGACTATGGGGGAGTTGACACTGGTTGGCCTCCCATTCCTATTAAGACTGTGGGTTCTAAGAGGCCAATTTTGACTGAATCTGGTCTGACCTAGCTGGATTCCAATTTGGCTGGTCCCTGAACAGTAGAGGGTGGTCCTGACTGTTAGGCAGCTTTCCTAGGTTTTGAGAGGCTGCTGGGAATTTTGACTTTCAGCCTTTTGGGGTATTCATTCTTTCAGTATGAACAGAGTGTGTAAAAGGAACTCCTTCTCCCCATGGTCTTGAGCTTTCTGCTCATCAGAGCCAGTCCATTAGTGTGGCTGGAATGCTCCAAATAGAGGTCCCAGGTTAAGAGCCCTAGGATGAGCTAGAACTAAGGGTTATGAGTCCAAGTCAGAAAGACTTTGATTGGTTCCTGAGATGTGATAGACCAGTGCACTGGGAAAGAAAGTGACATGGAGAAAAGAAGACTATAAAAAATGAGATTGTAGAGGAGATCAGGTTCTTCTCTGGAGGTCTCTGGCTGGGGGTTTTCTGCAATTCAGCATTAGTGGCTCAGGTGGAAGACACTCTTGTGGGCTGGTAAGATTAGGATGGTAGGCTAGGAAATAGTTTTTTAGTTCCTTCCCTCCTTATTTCTTTCTTAGACTATATTTATATTAAAATTAAATTGTTAAAAGCTACTATCATCCTTGTGACTTAAAGGTTAATTATTTTTATAAATGGTGACCACAACAATCTTTTTTTAAAACTAATATTATATTTCCAAGCCAATTAAGAATTGTTGTCTTAAAGGATAAAGCTGGTCAAAACCTCTTACCAGTTCTAATAGATTTCTCTCATTATTTGGGAGTTACAATAAAATCATAAACAGAATTAATCTAGCAGCCACAAACTTCATTAACTTAAAATGATTCAGTGCAACAGGAAATGCCTTAAATGGGTAGAAGCATTTCCTACCCAGGATTTTTTAAAACAGGAAGCCAAGGAGCTCCTGTATATTCTTATCTGAGG
>NW_025360481.1:0-4791 GCF_016433145.1 Gracilinanus agilis | reverse complement strand
TAGAAGAACTTCAAGTCTCTTTCCATATATATATATATATATATATATTTTTTTTTTTTTTTCTTTTTTAAACCCTTACCTTCCATTTCAGAATCAGTACCATGTATTTGTTCCAAGGCAGAAGAGCACTAAGGGCTAGTCAACAGGGGTTAGACTTGCCCTGGGTTACACAGCTAGGAAATATTTGAGGCTAGATTTGAACCCATGACTTCTCATCTCTAGTCCCCGCTCTCCATCCACTGAGTCATCTCGCTACATCCCCATATACTTTTGTTCATGGGATGGACTCCCGGCCACTGAAGGCTCATCCCACTCTGTTGAGCCACCCAGACTCTTATTCTGACCCTTTCACGACCAGCAGTGTAGAAGTCCAAAAGAGCTGGTTGGAATTAAAGTGTCCAGTGTGAAGCCAAGAAGGCTGATTTCTCCTCTGCGCACAGCTAACTGGCCTTATGGGGACTGAACCTGTGACCTTGGCTCCCCGGGCACGGCCTATTAATGGAGTTCCCAGATGCAGGCTGACCCACCCGGAGAGCTGTGCTGCCTGATCACTCAGATGTGGGCACATGCCAATGTCCCTGTGGGCTGAGCCGTCCAGGACAGCCCAGGCACACTCTGGACAGTCTGAGCACAAAACAGCCTTTGGCACCGCTGCTGCCCCAAAGTTTCCCTCAAAGCTCCTTCCAGAAAGCCGAGGCTACCCTTGCAAAGCAGGAGCATGGTTTCAATTTTCCTTTAGATCCATAAAGAAAAAATAAAAAAAAAAGTAAGGGGGTGGGGTAGAGGGTGCGAAGGAGATTTATGACCTCAAATTCTCTTCATTGCCGTTTATAAAATAGCATTTATCAGGTGTTGGGCACATGGCAGCTCTGGGGAGTGCCAGACAGGGATCAAAAGAAAAGCACAACCCCACCCCCTGCCCCTTTCAACGGGCTGAATCTCCTCCTTCTATTGATCAATGGCCACATTAACTCCATTGGTGCAGAGAAGAAATGGGTTCTGGCATTGCACTGTCTGAAGTATCAGACATGAATGTTGGTACAAACAGGCTTCTGTGTGCCAGGCCCACCTGCCTGTCGCTTTGATGTTCCTTTCAGAAGTCCAGGCCTGTGGCATGGGGGCAGGCAGGGGGAGAGGGGATGCTTCCTATCTCAGTTCCACAGACAAAGGTGCCCCATTGCCTCAGAGGCTTTGAAGTCTTTTGACAGAAGAAAGTGTCCGATGGAGAAGCCTCTCAGGGAATGTCAATCAGTCTCTCAAGCATTTTTCAATCCCTACTATGTGTCCAGAAATGGGATAGGCACTGTGGGAGACACAAAAGAAGGAGAAAGTCTGTTCTCCATGCTTGAGAAGTTTGCCATCTGGCTGGAGAGGAAAATCTAGCACACACATGAGTTTGCTCAATTTGAGACCATCAAAGTGACATACTGTGTGCTACTAGGTGCAGAGATGGGAGAGAACAATGTGGGCTGACATCCTTAGGGAAGGTGGAATTTGATCTGGACCTTGAAGGCTAAGTAGGGTGTGGAGAGGAGGAGAGGAGGAAGGGCTCCAGGTGAGGAAACTGGCCTGAACAAAGACTTGGAGATAGGAATGGAAATACCAAGCGCTCATGTGTGTGGTGCTAAGAGGATGGGTAATCCTGCTCCTCTGCTCAGTTGGTTGGAGTTGTGAATAAATCTGTAGAGAGTGCTTCTCCAGAGCTCCAAAGAGGCTGGGGCAAGGATTAGAGAGCAGTCACTTTGTTTATGGCTTTGGGGCTCTGTTAAAGCCAGAAGAGTGCTAGTTCTGGGGGACAATAAGGGGAGGGGCCAGAAGAAGGTTTTTTCTCCTCTGTCCTTAAGGAATCAATGTTCTTGGAAGTGAAAGGGAATGAAAAATGATAGAACCCTCATGTTAGAAGAGATGCTGGAGATATTTTAGGAGAGAGAAGCATGCCCAAAGCAATTTGCACATTTAACTCAAAGTCAGGAAGACCTAGGTTTGAATTCTGCCTCAGACCCTTCTTTATTGGCTTTGTGACTGAGCAAATGAGTTGTTTAATTTCTCTGAGTTTTAGTTTCAGTACAAATAAGGCGGAGATTATCATAACACCTCACAGAGATGTTGTAAAGATCAAATGTGAGAAAATATGTAAAGTGCTTAACAAATATTAAAGCTCTATAGAAATGTCAGCTAAGATCAAGCCCGATTATCTCCAAGGTGGGGGATGAGTCCCCTTGAGGGACCCTGGAAACATTGGCGGGGTCAGGATCTGACCCTCAGAGCTGTGTGATCAGCCAGTTGGAGGGTGGGAAGATAGGCTGGATCTGAGCCTCATTTCTCTTAGCCAGTCATGGGGATTATCCACAATACACCACACCTTCCCTTATCTCCCAACAGTGACTCCTGGTGCTGTGCAATCTTTCCCAGATCTGTTCCTGAGTTGGGTGTTGGTCCCTTAGGAGTTAGATCCCAGACTAATCTCTATCTCCAGCAGCTCTTTAAGTTCCTTTGGGAAAATTCTGACCCCACCTCTTGCCCAGCAGGTCACCTCTGGCCCTTAAAACTCTGGTGATGTCTTGCTAATACTAGGATCAAGTATTATTTAATCTTTGTCTCATCTTTTAAAATGTCTAGTTTTCTAAAAAATTCTATAATGTTTGTAATGACCATGATAGTATTACATTAATAAAATGTATAAGTAAGTAAAGTACACACCTTTGGAAAATGTGCTCAAATTACTTTTACTGAAAGGTGTATGAATGATTGAAAGAAATTGGAAACTGATCATCTTGTCTTTCTCATTCAGGAATTCCTGACTGGTAGTTATTCAGCTTCTCCTTGAATCCAGCACTACCTGGCCCATAGTACCTATAATAAGTGCCAGTTGCTTGATTCCTTTTAGTGGGAGGGAGTTCTGACTGACTTGATTCCTTATAGTGGGAGGGAGTTCACTACCAAATAAGGCAGCCTTTCCATTTAGGGACAATTATAATAATTAGAAAATGCTTCCCTTTAATAAGCAGAAATTTACCTCCTTTTAACAGATGTTGTTTGGGACTCCAGAAGAGGTTGGATGACAATGAGACTATAGACTGAGAGGTGGAATGGACTTTGGAGATCACCTAATCCAATGCCTTCATTTAGAAAACTAAAGCCACATCCTCAGGGTCACACAAGGGGAATGAAAGAGATTTGCATTAGCTCTAGTGACTCCCAATCCATGGTCCCTACCACTGCCTTATGCTTTCTTTCCTTAGTTTCCCCTTTTTGAGTAACAGAAAATATATTTAATTCCAATGCCATTTGATGGCCATTCAAACATTTTATTAAATTGATAAAGTCCCTCTTAAATCTTTTCTTTTTCAAGTTAAACATCTTGACTTCCTTCAGCTATTAAGGTGACATGGTATTCTCAGCACCTACCTCATTTCAGTTGAGTTATGGAAGGGAAACTGGTGTAAATGAAGCACTCATGATGATCTAGGCATCTAAGTACTGGGCATACAAATACAATAAAAACATAAAGACCATTCCTGCTCTCATTATAGTGGGAAAAGACAACAAATAAAAGGAAGCTGAAAAGTGAGGGGTTGGGAGAGTTAGAGAATGGAAATGAATATTCCTGCCTTGCATTTTTAAAGCTCAGAAGTCAGAAACAGGGCTGGAAAAAGAATGAAAGGTGACCTGGGCCCCTCCACAAAATGGAGACTGTAGGAGGAATTCACCAATAGGAGATGTGGTTGTAGTCTTGTGGAGAGGTAGCCTAGGTTGAGAAAACTGCTAGAATGGTAGGATATTCTATCTAGAACAAGGAGGTCTCAGTCACTGAGGAAACATCTGGGATGAAACAACTGAGGAGATATGTGGAAATCAAAACAAGGCAAGGAGGGGATTATGTCTCTTAAGGCAATGTCTCTCTTAGAGTGTAATGCCCCAAGCTGAATCTAGCATCTCAAGTATCCAAGAGTAATAGGTGGCTACTTCTTGTTTAAAGAATTAGTCCAAAGATGCTGCTTCTGATTTCTATAGTACTTTGAGGTTCATAAGGTGCTTTGATCACAACAATCTGATACAACAGATGATGCAAGTACTATTAGCTCCATTTTGGGGATGAAAAAGCAATCAGTGGTGAGAAAGGTACAGTGATTTGCTTAGATCACCCAGCTAGTAAGCATCAGTGCCATGTTGGAGACTCAGATCTTCTGACTCCAAACTCTGCTCTCTTGCCACTCACTACATACTGAATCTTAAGTGCCAGTGAAGCTTGTACAAGAATTGGTTTCAAACACAAGGACAGTGTTTGGAGCCAATCTCTGGGGACTTCTTGTTCTTGGAAAGCATTTCAGAAAAATAGTTTCTGAGCAAAGCAATATGGTTTCTTTTTGTCATGGTATAGAAAAATATACTCATCACATACATAAAGCATGTCCTCACTAAATGGACCATAGGCACACGTGGAGAACGCCAACAAGCTCCATTTAGTGTCTCTCACCTGAGCTCCTATACTCTGTTCATCTGAAGGCTTGACCATGCAACTCCACATGTACATGGTTGAATGATGGCGTGATCATACATCATTTACTTGAGAGAGTTGGTAACTCCAGCATTACAATAGAAAACATCAGCTTAAAGAACCAGTTAGTCACACATTGCTTGTTACAGCAAGTTCTGTGATGGTAGATAGTTAATAGTACTTCTTTAATAGATGTCTATATCTATATCTATATCTATATCTATATCTATATCTATATCTATATCTATATCTATATCTATATCTATATCTATATCTATATCTATATCTATATC
>NW_025360480.1:0-1164 GCF_016433145.1 Gracilinanus agilis | reverse complement strand
TAGTTACCATCCCTGTTCAAATTATATATATAATTTGAACAGGGATGGTAACTAAACACATGGGAGCTGATAGTATTACCAAGAAAAAAAGGGCAGAACAAGTCTAATTCATGCTGAAGTTCAAAAGAAGAGGACCCTAAGAAATATTATAGATTAATATTATAGGGCCTTAGGACCAACAGGAATATAAATGGTGATCAGCATGGTATTGTGGATAGATTGCTGGACTGGAAAATAGGAGACCAGCATTCCCATCTTTTTCCCATCACTTATCAGCTCTTTTGATCTTGGATGAGTCATTTCTTTTTTGAACCTGTTTTCGTGTCTTTAAAATGGGGGTTGGAGGTTTGGGCTAGATGATCCCTAAGGTGCCTTCTAGGTCTGACATTTTATGCTTTTAAAGTTGCTGTCATTCCAGATGTCCTATGACTCTATGGTTGCCCGTTTTTTTGGTTCCCAGCAAAAGTAAACCTCACTCAGACTCTTTTGAGAAATTTTTTTTTAAACCCTTGTACTTCGGTGTATTGTCTCATAGGTGGAAGAGTGGTAAGGGTGGGCAATGGGGGTCAAGTGACTTGCCCAGGGTCACACAGCTGGGAAGTGGCTGAGGCCAGGTTTGAACCTAGGACCTCCTGTCTCTCACTCCACTGAGCTACCCAGCTGCCCTCCAGTGTTTTGTTTTTAATCAGTTCCTCTAATCCCCTCCCTTGTTGTACTTCCCTTTCTCGCCCCTCCCTTCTTATTCCCCTCTTATTGTTCTTTAAAGCCCCTTGGTGCTCCCCCCCCCAAGCCTTCTCCCTCCCTAGTATTGCTTCCCTCCCCACCAGTCCCTTTGTTACCCTTCTACTTCTCTATAGGGTGTGAATCAATTTTCTGCCCCTATGGATCTGATTGTTCTTCTCTAAGTTGATTTCAATGCACTTAAGTATTGAATATTCCCTCTCTCTAACTTCTTTACCCTTACAATTTATTCTTATTTTTCCCCTGTTGATCCCATGTGCTTCTTTATGGAATATAAATTTATTCCTTTTGGCTTTCTTTCTTTTTTTCTTATTGTTATCTTCTTCCCCCCTAGTTTTGTATATATTTATACATACACACACACACACACACACACACACACACACACACACATATATATATATATATATATATATTTATATA
>NW_025360479.1:0-5573 GCF_016433145.1 Gracilinanus agilis | reverse complement strand
GAGAGAGAGAGAGAGAGAGAGAGAGAGAGAAAGACAGAGAGAGAGAGAGAACAAGGCACCTGGTCCAGGCAGTCCAGCAGGGAGAGAGAGACAGTAAACAACACTCATAGTGAGTTACTGATTAAAATGCTTCAGCATCAGGATACTTCACAAATTGACCAGAGAGTGACACTACAGAGGATATAAGAAAAGGCAAAAGTTTGGCAGAAAATGTCCCTTTGGAAGCTTCTTCGTAATAAAAGAATTTACTTCTGTATCTCAATTAAGGCCATGATAAAATCTATCACTATTCCAAGCACTGTAGTAGGCAATGATACCACTGGGTAGATGTTATCTGATACCTGCCTGAAATTGCATATTTAGCAAGGGAGTGAGAGTAGGAACTCAAGTAGAGTGATCAGAGTAGGCTGAAAAAGTGGAAGAAAAAGCAGATAAGTTGGCAATATCAATAACATTAATCCCTGATTGTAAAATTGAAAAGATGGCATATTCCTGAGCTTTGAAGATTTATAAAGATTCAAAGACAAGTAGTCATGATCAGAGAAGCAGAAAAGGAAGATAAGTTTGGCAGCAGAATTTTGAACAAAAAGGAAGAGGGGAAGGAAGCAATGAGAAACAGGGCAGTATGCAGTTGGATCAGTGGGATTGCCTGTGGGAAGCTGTGTAGTAGTTTTATTGACACCAAACTACTTCTTAAATTCAAGGCTCATCTTTGTACACATCAATATTCTTTCATTGATTCTGTATGGCTGCAAAATAATGGAATATCCCAGTCTCTGAAGAGTTAACACTGTGGTTCACTTTGAGATTTGCTTGTGTTTAGCAACTTGTTCTCCAAAAAATGTGTGACATACTTTTAAGCTCAATCTACATTATTTACATTTTCTCCACCGATTTCTTGTTAAAAATCAATAAAATAATAAATCAAGCCCTAAATTGTAGCATTTGCTTATTAGCAAGGTATAAATGCTCATATTGAAATTTTAACAATCAGCTCTCAGCAGCCACTATAAGCTGGCTCGAATATACCCTTTTGTTCTCCCAAAAGGCAAAGGAAAGCTGTGTCGGAGTGTCAGTGACTTCCAACATATTATTAGCAAAGAATACTGAACAAATGCAGTAAAAAAAGGATATAATGAAAGAATTGTTTATATATAAAAGAAGCAGGCTGGTCAAAAGTGAGCAGGAGTGATAAAGTTATGGACAGGTAATGTATTCTATTGGTGACCATTCAATATTGAGAACACAGTGTCAGTCTCATACTAAGCATTTAATAAATGCTCATTGATTGATATCTAGAAAATGACCGCTGAGAATCTGAACCCCTTGTACAGAATTTACAGAAAGTTAGGACCAAGAATCACATGAGATGAAGAGACATGGTTAGGTCTTGAATTGTACTGCTCCAGGGTGAGGAAAATTAATGTTGGATCATATTATTTATTGGCAATGTTTCTATGTGAATTCATTCATTTTCTCAAACCCCAAACTCTGAAGATTAGGTATTATCAAGTTAAGGTAACTTGATCTGGCACATTCCCAGGTCCTCAAGGCATATAACTGGGTAGGGACCCTTGTCTTTTGTTAAGGCAGGATAGAGACTTCTCTTCTTTCTTTATCTATAAACAAGAATATAGCTTCCTAAATGCCTTCGAAGGCCTTCAAAAGCTCATGCCTTTTTGTTCTTGCTAGATGTCTCATCTAGATTTGGGGTGATCTGGTCTACAATAGGGGGAATAGCTAGAGTGAAAATCTGATTGAGACAACTTCTATTTTTCTAGTCAAAGATTGCTAGAGGAATCTGGATTTCATAAACTAGTTGACATTCCATTTCTCAAAAATATCAGAGAAGGCTGGGTCAGTCATATTTCTCTAGCTTAGTGAAGCTGTAGGGATCAACTCACCTGAGGGGAAATCTTTTTCTTTCCTATGATGAGGTAATGGGAAAGGAGTTGAGATCTCTAAGTCTCCATCATTAAAATATCCACCAATTGGGAGGGACTTTCAGAGAAGGTCCAAAGGTTGTACTGCCAGGTCAATCAGAAGGAAGATATAACTCAGTATAAGACTCTATGAGCTTTCTTTTTTCGTCTTTCTTCACAGAGGCATGTGCTAATGACCTATCCTTTATTAATAGATCACATGTGCCTATTAATAATTGATGTTATGTTCAGAGAAATGGCCTCATTTTAGTTATTGGCTAAAATTCCAGTGCTATAGGTAATATGTACATGGATGGGATCATAGATCCATTTAACTATGGAAATATTAATAAATAAGAACAAGCCAACCTCAAATCAACAAATCTATTAATTATTTCTTGTGTTCTAGGCACTGTGCTAAATGCTGGGGATATAAAAAAAGAAAAACTGGTTCCTTCCCTAAAGGACCTCATAGTCTAGAAATAGGGGAAATAATATGCAAATAACTATGTATAGGTTGAATGCCAGGTTTTGGATGGGGGATGATTTCATTTATTTCACCAAACATGTATTAAGTACCTATAATTTATAATGGATGATGAGTCAATGAATGGAAGTAGGTATTAGATAAGAGAGAGTCATCTGACTAAGAATGAACATTTCTTAGACTCTGGGATGAGTGATCTTTTTTTTCCCTTCATACCTCTTGAATAAAGAATTCATCACCATTCTTCCAGTTACCCAGATTCACAACTTGGAGTCACCCTTAGATTCTTTCTTTTCCCCCAATCTCTAGACCCAAACAGTTGCCCAACCCTGTTCTCACACCATCCCTGTTGCTTCCCTCACACAGCATTTATCCTAATTCAGGCCTTTTTTACCTCTCTCTCTTGGACTATGGTATTAGACTTCTAGTAGGGTTCCTCTACTTCCAGGCTCTTCCTTCTCCGTCCTATTCTCCAAATATGATTTTAATGATTGTTTCGATTATTTCTTCTTTCAATGATTATTTCTTCTTAGAAGCAGTATGCAAGATTGAATTGCTGGGGAGAGACTGGTATCAACTATTTGAGTTAAAGAACTACTGCAATAGACTAGGCAAGAAGAATGACCTGAACTAGTCTGTTATCATGAGAACTGAAAAGGAGAAAGGGATCTTGCAGAGCTAAAATCAACAAGACATAACCATTGAGTGTATGAAGTAGGAAAGGGAGAGGCAGGTTGTAATGATGATTCCAATATCCTAAGTTTGCTTGACTCAATGCCCACACAACAATGGAGGATGGCAATGATCCTAGCTGATATTAAGACTTCAGATTTTAGGTATATACTTTGAATTTGAAGTACCTATGGGAAATTCACATGAAGGTAGTAATTTATTATTGTAAATGCCAGTTTAAGGCAGTAGAAAAAGGTTAGGTTCTAGAGTGTGAGATATGGGAATCATCTACATTGAGGCATAAGGTGAAGTGCTATAATGTCACAAACAAGTTCAATGGGAAGTTAGAAGAAAAGAAACATATACATACTTTTTGTTTTGTTTTGTTTTTTATATTTTTAAACCCTTAACTTCTGTGTATTAGTTCCTTGGTGGAAGAGTGGTAAGGGTAGGCAATGGGGGTCAAGTGACTTGCCCAAGGTCACACAGCTGGGAAGTGTCTGAGGCCAGATTTGAACCTAGGACCTCCCGTCTCTAGGCCTGGCTCTCAATCCACTGAGCTACCCAGCTGCTCCCACATATACATACTTTAGAGATCATCAAGTTCAAACTCTTCATAAAAGAGGAAATTGAGATCCAGAGAAATTAAATGATTTGCCAAAGGTCAAACAAAAAACTAGTTATGAAACCAGGACTTCAAACCAAGTTTCTTCTCATACCTCATGACCTCACAGGATCATAGATTGAAAGAGGAAAGAGCTTATAAATGATTATTGAGTCCATCTCCTTCATTTTATAGAAACTGAGGGCCATAAAATTTTTGACTTTCATTATGCATCTTTTTATACCTAACACTTCCATAGGTATGACCTTCAAAACACACATTCAGAATCTGAGCATACAAAATAGATAATCCAGAAAGTGACTCTGAAATTTACAAATGGATTAACTAGTTCTCCTAGTGCATTTAATTACTGTACTTATTTACAGACTGTTAACTACTGGACAGAAAAGCTTATAGGTAGAGAAATTTAAAACTGAATTGTTAGGTCGACACGACTAATTGACTATAAATCAGGAACATTGATAAAGCCTCTCTAATATTATAATGCAAGTCAATGGGGCTAGATAATTCAATTTATTATAATTCATTTTATAGTACTTTAATAGGGAAATCTTTTTCATAAAAGTGCAGTATAACTATATTTCAGCACACTTCTTGTATCCTGAATTTTGCAGAACTAAAAATAATGCAAATCATAATCAAATTTTATCATTTTGATAGAAACCATCCATAAGGGCAACATCTGTATTTAAAATTCTTGTTGACTTAAACAAGTTCTACATATTACTGTAATGGAATATTGCTATGCTATTTAAAAAAAGAGTTTGACTAATTCAGAAAACACAGAAAGACACATGTAAACTGAATTAATTCAAATTAAATCACGACAAAACAATCAAAACCAAATGCTGTGAAATTATGAATAAACTTGGCCTCAAAGAAAAAATATGAGATGATATCTCTCTTCCATTGCTTTATAGATGTGGGGGTACGAGGTGTAGAATAGTATAGATAATGTTAGACATTTTTGATGGTTTTGATTTCCTGTGTTGTTTTTGATTTCTTTCTTTTTTATTATTCTTACTCATAAGAGATGGTTCTCTGGTAGAGAGAATACAAGAATACTACATTGAGAAAAGTAGGTCATACAAAATATAATAATGAAAATTAATTTAAAATGTAAACTTTGTTAAGCTTCTGAAAGTCATCTTAACCTCACCTCAAACTATCTTCTCAGCCTCCTTTTATAGGCCTGTATTCTATGATTCAAACAAACTGATAATCTTTTTGTTCCTCTCACAACACACTCCATTTCTCATTTCTTTGATGGCTTTGAACTGGCTTCTACCTGTGTCTAGAATTCACTTTTTCCTCACTTTCTCCTTAAATAATACCTTTATTCCATCTAGACATACTTTAAATGCCTCTTTTTACTTGTCTGCTTCAGTCCTTTTCACATATAAGCTTATACAGGTACTTGTCCTTCCTGTTAGAATGTAAACTCCTCCATTAGCTATTATTTCATTCTTTGAATTTTTATTCCCAGCACCTCATACAATATTAGCATGTAGTGGATGCTTTAAAAATACTTGTTGATGGATTGATTGAAAAACAAGTCAAGTTTTTAGTGTCATGTCATTTAGGTTGGTAACAGCCAATTTTAGATCCCTCCTCAGAGGCACACATGTTGATGTCTGTAGACCTATCAGGATGATGCCACCAGATCTTTGACTACCAGAGTAACCTCCTAAAATAAACTGTTTTAAGATTATTTTTATTTCAGGTCACATTTATGCCTTGAGCAATTTGGCAATTTTTTACATCTGAGCAATCTGACACATCTAAAGCTATTGCCTCACTAGGCAAAATGGATATTTTCTGCATGCAATTAAGAAAACGTGAGAGACTAGGACACATTTAAAGTCCT
>NW_025360478.1:0-1564 GCF_016433145.1 Gracilinanus agilis | reverse complement strand
TTTTTTTTTTAATGAAGGTGACTAAACAAAACTTTTGAATAAAAATTTTTAAATCACTTTTTTCTTGAGTTCTTCTGTTTTATATATTCATACATTATATGATAGAGTGGAAAAAAGACAAACCTCATACAATTAGATGTCTATTTGGTATGATGAGATCAACATCATAAGACTTGCCCCATGTAAGTTACAGTTTATGGCTCAGTGGACAGGGAAGCAAGTCTGGATATGGGAAGTCCTGAGTTCAAATCTGGCCTCAGATACTTCCTAGCTGAGTGACCCTGGGAAGTCACTTAAGCCCAGTTGCCTAGCCCTTACAGAAGTGATATTCTATTGGAATATTCTTTTGGATTCTATTCCATATTCTATTGGAACTGATATTCCAAGGCGGAAGGTAAGTACTTAAGAAAAAAAAGAAAGTTATACAAACCATCTTTGAGATTTAATTGGTTCAAGGGATTAAGGCTAAGATTCTTGATGTGGCTTCTGATTTATGGGATTATACAAACGGCCAAAACTTAAGGACCTGAAAAGCCTGTCTTAGGCTTCTGACAACAGACTTGCAGCATGAAAACCAACAGGAAACTACGCACAATTGTATCAATACTTTTTTCCTGATGAAAATTCTCTTTCCCTGCTTTGAATGTCCTTCCCCTGATATGGGTAGATAAATCTCCTTTTGTTAATTATTAGATCAACTACAAATGTTTCATTTCATTCTAGCCACAGAACTTAGCTTCCAGACTAGCTGGTTCAGTTCTGGTCCGTTACAGTTGGCCCTGAAAATGTCAGAGGGAAATCCTTAAAAATCAAAGAACCTCCTTCCCCAGAGGAATGGACATGACTATTGAATTCCTGTTTTTCGATGCCCTAATTTGGTTGTTATTTATTTTGTCATCTGACCAGCCCAAAAAGACATCATTGTCCATTTTTATAGTTTTGTTTTTCTACTTATTTGGCCATGCTCTGACTTTGTATCTTTTTTTAAATAATGATCCTCTTTCTTATGTTTTGCATGATAATATATGTATAACCCAGATGCAATTGCTTACCAGTCCTGGGATGGAGGAGAGAAGAGAGGGAGGGAGACAATTTGGATCATATAACTTTGGAGAACCTATGTGGAAATTTGTTATTACATGTAATTGGCAAAAAAAATGAAGTTGGAATAATGATACTATTTCTCACATAGCTCTTTTTAAAAACCTTGAATTTATAAATATGGAAATATGTATTGCATTATAACACATGTACCACCGTTATCATCTTACCTGCCATCTTTGGGAAGGGGGAGGGAGAAAACATGGATTGCAAAATGTCAGAAAACAATGATTAAAACTTATATCAAGATATAAAAAATTAAAAAAGAAATATGGATAAATAAAATATATGCAGGCATTTAACAAAACAATATAAACATGACATATATTAAGCCAATTTCTGGTGGTGGATATACCATCCTTAGAATTTAGGAGGGTCTTGGGGTAGATGACTATACAATCTATTCTTAATGCTTAGAGATTCTGGTGCTATAGTTCTCTCTCTCTCTCTCTCTCTCTCTCTC
>NW_025360477.1:0-4068 GCF_016433145.1 Gracilinanus agilis | reverse complement strand
GAAGATACAAAACACTGCAATGATTTTACCCTGTTCCACCGATTGTTTGGTGGCAGGTCTCACATACATGCAGAAAAGAGTGCCATAAAACATGGTAACTGCTGTCAAGTGGGAACCACAAGTGGAGAAGACTTTACGTTGCCCCTCTGTGGAAAGGATACGTAGGATGGCAGCAAAGATGAAAATGTATGAGATGAGAATTATCAAGAGGGAGCTGGACAGGTTCATACCTGCAGAGATAAGCAAGGCTGTCTGCTTGATATAGGTGTTAGAACAGCTCAGTACCAACAAAGGTGGGTTGGTGCAATAGAAATGATTGATGGAGTTAGGGCCACAGAAGTTCAAACGAGATGTTAAGATGACTTGTACTGCACCTACAAGTGTGCCATGAATGTAAGGAATGGTGACCAACCAGAAGCAAGTGCTCATGGACATCTTGCTGCTATAAAGTAGTGGACTGCAGATAGCCATGTAGCGGTCATAGGCCATCAGAGCCAGCATGAAATATTCAGTGATGACCAGGGCAATGAAAAAGTGACACTGGGTCAAACAAGCAACATAGGAAATAGTTTTCTTCTTACATAAGATGTGAGTTAGCATGAGGGGTGTGACATTAGTAGAATAACATACATCCACAAAGGCAAGGTGGCTAAGGAAGAAGTACATGGGTGTGTGCAGGCGAGGTGTGATTCTGATCAATGTAGTCATTCCAAGATTTCCCATCAAGGTAATAAGGTAGACAACCAGAAACACCATGAAGAGGATGGGTTGCAACTCTGGCCGACCAGTCAGTCCCAGAAGGATGAATTCAGTCACTTGGCTTCCATTTTGAAGCAGTCTCTCTGTCATATTGATACTGTTTTGTTTGTGATAGTGGTTTTCAACTCTATTGAAATCTTGGACCAGCCTGATCCATGCATATAGGCACTGAAGGTGCCTTCTGATGATCCTTCAGCTGATAATAAGATAACAAAAAAAAAACAATCAGAGTTCCTAGCTTGGGATAGAGTTGTACACATGCCTTAATATCCTGGTACTTTCAGAACTATGAAATTTGGGTATTTGGGTTAGGCTATTGAAAATATAATGTAGACTAAGCAGAATGAATGAGACCTTAAAATTTACTTTTTTAAGACAATTGAAATAGGAGCAACTTACAATCTGAAGGCAGAAAGCCCTGGAAACCCCAACATATTTCTCTTTTATAAGAGAGATAGAGACTCTGGAATACTGAGAACCTTTCCAATGCAGTATAGAGCAGTTTTGAGACCAAAATGGAGAGGAGCTTACCTGAAATGAAGCTAGAGATTGGTTGGAGGAGGTGGTATGTTGGAGCACCTTATCTAGTGCCTTCTTATTTTAGGATAAGGTCTAGAATTCTGATATTGTGATTTCTCTCAGTGTAGGGAATTTGTTTCTTCTACCAGTGCAAGTTTGTACCTTCTCTAAAATTGATGGTCTAAAGAGGCTTGCTTAGAGCTTAGAAGATGCATAGGGCCATATAATGCAACTTCTTCAGATCTTACATACATGCTCTCTTTTCCCAGGAAACCCATCATTAGGAAATCTCATCCTGTAAGATTGAATCTTCTTGGTACTCACATCTCATCAACACTGTCTTTCCCTCTAATTGGACTGTTTGACTAGAGCAATGATGGGCAAACTTTTTTAAAGAGAGAGCCAAAGGAAAGGAAATGCTCATCTGTCAGTCTGTTTCTAAGGCAACTCTTTCGAAGTTTCATTGTATTGTATTTTACTTATTGTATTCATAAGACTAGAAATAATGTTGTGCAACCGGATAGAATATTTGAGGGAGCCCAGCATCTGGCTCAGCTTAGTTTGCCCATCACTGGACTAGAGGATTGGGCTATGAGCTTCAGGGCCTCTATTTAAGAGAGGAGGCTCACCTCAATCTTCTCCTCATTCCACACAAGAATACTCCTTTTGGACTTCTTTGAACCTCTCTGTTATATACTCATGCCTACTTCTCCTTCCACTTTTCAGCTTCCTTTTGAATATTATCTTTCCCAGACTGTGAGCTCCTGGATGGCAGAGACTGTCTTGTTTTTTATTTCTATTTGTATCTTCAGAGTTAAGCACAGTGCCTGGCACATAGTGGGAAGTCAATAAATGTTTCTTGACTGAATGACTTATAGGTAAGACTTGAACCCAAGTTTCCCTAAATCTGAGGCAAGCTTTCTATCCACTAAGTCATGTACCTCTCCTCAAAAGAGGATTATTGTTTGAACTCATTATTATTGCTAACTAGATGCTTTTGTTATTCAATTGTTTCAGTCTCAGTTCTTTTTAAACATTTAACTCTGCTAGAACACAAAAGAGGTTTTTGAGAATTATAGGGGGGGAAGCAACTCGTGACCTAAGATTTCCCATGATTAATTCTAATGTGTGTTTAGAGACCAAAAAAGGAATGTTTCAAATACCTCCATCACGCTCCTTTCACCACCAAAACATGACTATAGAAAACAGACAGGTACCACTGTTACTTGGTGTTAACTTGGAGTGGTTACTTACTTTCTACCATTTTTCATAATCAAAAGTTGTATATATTAATTGGTCAAGAAATATTTTAAAAATCGAATTTTGCTACTAGTTCTGTTTGCTTTTTAAATCAGTATTTCAATATTAATTTGCAAAATACATACAAAGTGATTGATTGATGAGTTGGTAGATTGAATTAAATATTCAAGTTGGAAAGCTAAAATCCTAAATAAATATATAATTGATCTATGTACATTGATAAGTATAATAGATAAATTTATTCAGTTAAAGGGATTTTACAAATTAGAATTAAAATGTCTGAGTGAAAAATAATCTAAGAATATAAAATATTTGGGTAAGAGAAAGATGTAGATTATAAAAAGTTAGAATTGGAAGAAAGCTTAGAAATTAGAATTAAAG
This sequence comes from Gracilinanus agilis, assembly GCF_016433145.1. NCBI lineage: Eukaryota > Metazoa > Chordata > Mammalia > Didelphimorphia > Didelphidae > Gracilinanus > Gracilinanus agilis. Next base: position 1,149 of record NW_025360477.1, on the reverse strand, counting down.
GCAAAGGGTGAATTATCTTGGAAGCTACATCTTTACATGTGCTGACTGAAAGCTTGCTGTCTAATTTCCTGTTTCTTCTTGACAAAGAGTCATATTCTCCAATGGAACTTGTCTTTGAGAGATTTTTATTTCTGAGGTCCAGTGAAAGTAAGTTTCTCTTTTTCAATAAAATCATTTGATCATTCCTATAAAAGTGAATTTGAGCCTTTTTCACTTGGTTCTTCCTTGTGCTTTGGTTTGAGTCTCACCACAACTAATTTGGAGGGACCCATGACTCCTGTTATAGACTCCTCCACACACAAAAAAAAGACTAGAGAAGACCACAAATCTTTTTTTTTTTTTACTAGACACAGCTGGAGCTAACTTTATGCTTAGACATTTGATGTATTATTTTCTGAAGATTTCAATATTTTTAGAGATTAGTTCAATGTGTAAGACCTTTACCAAGAACATAAAAAACATAGGAACAAAAAGGCAGAGACATAGCAAAAACTTCCTAGATAAACTCAGAGATACAATGCTTTGTCTGACTTGTTTGATCCCTACTCTTCTAAGACACACTCTACATTGTCCATTTGGCTACCAATAACCCAGAAACCCTGGATAATAGCTATTCTTGCTATTACTTTTAACCTATAGGTAGCATCGGAATGAATCAGGGACTATGTCCTCCTGAGGCCATTGGCAATAGCTACTATTTTGCTAGCCCATAGATACATTTCCTAACTCCCCCTTGTAGTAATCAATTTTGGAATAAAACTTACCCATTTTTATGACTTTTTTTGTAAAATAGATTAGAAAAATAAAAACTTTTTTTCTCATTTAGCAATTTTCCTTTGAATAATACCTACTATGTAGAAATATATTTGTCTGACTTTTGAAATGGTAAACTGAGGAAGGAATGAATGCATTTCATCAAATTTATAAATTCATTCTCCTTTTCTTGACTTCGTGTTGAATTATCTTTTCTCTCCCATTCTCCTATCCAAACCTTTTTTCTTCTTTTTTCCTTTCTTTCTTTCTTTTAAACCCGTACCTTCTGTCTTGGAGTCAATACTGTGTATTGGCTCCAAGGCAGAAGAGTGGTAAGGGTTAGGCAATGGGAGTCAAGTGACTTGCCCAGGGTCACACAGCTGGAAAGTGTCTGAG
>NW_025360476.1:0-1325 GCF_016433145.1 Gracilinanus agilis | reverse complement strand
CATTGAGCAGGTAAGCTGGAGTAGTCAGTGCCCAGCTGACTACCAACAAATTACTTAGTTGAAGGGAAATACCTGGTTTAATTTAATCTATGCCCAGTGGGGCCATTATCTCATATGTTTAGAAGCACTGAATTAGCATTTTGTGCAATAGCACCCTTCAGCCATCAAGAAATGATGTTTCTAAATGGACATTTCAGTCATATATAGATCAGCCAGTGAAATTGAAATTAAAAAAAAAAGAATCATGACAATTAATTATGAGCTACATTGTCTATACTTTCATAAAAATCATTATTTCCAAAGTAGTCTAAGCATCACAGAAAAGGCATTGTGTTCTTGCAAAAGTGTTTATAAATCTAGAGTAATATGTTTAAAAATGCTAAAATATTTTTCAGTTAATTCTGTCTTCATTTCACCACATAACTCCCTCTTTTACAGCATCTTCATTAATGATAGCCTTGGGTATATGATAAAATCCCACAACCAAACATGAATATTATATTCCCTACAAACCTATTAAACAAGCAGATTGGTTTGTTCACTTTCCATCATCTCCCTATACTCTAGGTTTCACCTTCTCAGCTTAAAATTATATTGATCAATTCACTGGGCAGAATTTTTTATGTCTAATTCCGTGGTGAGTGTTCCATTAATTGCTGTCCCATTCTCTGACCCACTTGTTGGAGGTCAGACTGGTGTAATCTTTAGCAGGGAGCCCTTTATAAGTTTATGCAGGAAAAGAAAAAGTCACTTCCCTTTTACTTTTGTACTTAATTTCAAGATAATGAACCTGCTGAATCAACAAAAGGTATTTTTTGATTATCTGGAGCTTTAGAAGGTAAAATGATTATTGATGGCAGGTAAACTCATTCATAAGTATATTTTATCATTAATAATTGTCAGTCAATAAGTTCTGCCTATGTATTAATGAATTAAAATACTTCTCAAAGTCTATGGTAGCAGACCCCAAACTCCATAAGGTCTTAACAAGCTTTAAGTAAGGGCAAGGTGTTAACCTTCCCTCCCCCTTTTAGTGATACTGGCCTCATTACTGTTCCTCTTGCAAGATGTGCCAGCCCCATTCTCTGGGCATCCTTGTTGGCTGTTCCCCATGCCTAGAAAGCCCTCCCTCCTCATCTTGGTACCCTATAGCTTCTCTGGCTTCCTTCAAGATCCAGCTAATCCATTTGCTAAAAGCCTTTCCTGATCCTCCTTAATTCTAATGTCTTCCCTCTACTGATTATCTCCGATTTATCATATACAGATCGGTATATATATATATATATATATATATATATATATATATACACACACATACACACACA
>NW_025360475.1:0-1881 GCF_016433145.1 Gracilinanus agilis | reverse complement strand
GAAACCTTAAATACATTTTTGGAAATGGTCAGTGTGGGAATTTGTTTTCCTTGGCTATTCAAATTTGTTACAAGCACTTTTTTCCTCACCTCTTTCCTCCAACACTGGAAGGAGGGGATGGAAAACAGAGGAAAAAATGCTTGGTAACTGAAAAAATTAAGTTAAAATAAAAGAGTAAAACAATAAAAAAACAAGTTAGTAAATAAATGAAAGAGTGGAAAGCCTCTTCCCAAAAAAGGGGTGAAGGAACAGAAAGAGAATGACAAAACTACAGGGTCATAGAAAACCAAATACTTGGAAGAAACTTCAGTAGCAATCTTATCCAATCCAAACAAGAAAGAAATCCCCTATATAACATATCTAAAAAGTTAGTCCTCCAGTTTCTGCTTGGAAACCTTTGAAAAAAGGGAACTCTTTACCTCTAGAGGCAAACCATTCCAGTTTCATATAACTCTCTTATGAAGTTTTTGTTGTTGTTGGTGGTGGTGGTTTTTTTTTACATTGAAGCTAAAGCTCTTTGCCATTTTATCCGTTGTTCCTATTTCTATATTCAGGGACCATGCCAAACAAATCTCTCTACTCCATATACTAGCCCTTCAAATTATTTTTTAAACCCCTTATCTTCTGACTTAGAATCAATACTATGTATCACTTCCAATGCAGAAGAGAGGTAAGGGCTAGTCAACGGGGTTAAGTGTCTTGCCCAAGGTCACACAGCTACTAAGTGACTGAAGGCAAATTTGAACCCAGGACCTCCCATTTCCAGGCCTGTTTCTCTTTCCATTGCCCTGGTGCTTCGGATCCTTGAAGGTAGTTTCTTCTGTTCCTCCTAAATCTTTACTTCTCCAAGGTAAACATTTATTTTCATTTTTTATAGCACTTTAAGTTTTGAAAAGTTTTACATATATTATCTTATTTTATCCACACTACCTGGGGAGGAAGATGTAATTATTATCTTCATTTTACATATGAGGAAACCAAGGCTAAGAAGGTCAGGTTTCTTTCCGACTATCCCATAACTGAGTAAGAGACCAGATTCCAAGTCTAGCTCTCTATCCACTGCATTATATAACTGCCTCTAAACTCAGTCAGTTCTTCTAACTGGTTCTTATATGATAGGAACTTTGAGGTCTTTCATCATCTTGATTGCCCTCTCCTAGATTTACTACAGGCTGTCAATATCCTACTTAAATCATGACATACAGAATTCATCACACTTGTAAACGAGCCAGCTAAGTGGTGTAGAGGATGGAACAATGGCTCTCGAGTCAGAGACACATGAGTTCAAATCTAAGCTTAGATACTTCCTAGATCTGTGACCCTAGGCAAGTCATTTAACCTCCATTTGCCTCAGTTTTCTCAACTGTAAAATGAAGATAATAATAAGATCTACCTCACAAAGATGTTGTGAGGGTCAAATGAAATGATATTTGTAAAGTTCTTAACACATAAATGCATAATCTTTTTCCTTCCCTATAACACTTGAGAGAAAATCTGATAAAGGCAGAGTACAGTGGGATTATCACTTCCCTATTCATGATATCTATACTCTTCTCCATGAAGCTCAATATTACATTAGCTCTTTTGACTCCTTGTCACCATACTGAGTCTTTCAAATGTCAGTGACAATAGCTTGGCAACTCATCTGTCATTTTTTTCAGGATTCAAGGATCTAATTCATTTGAGCCAGATGATTTCAGAGCCATTCCAAAGGTCTTTGTCCAGGGTGCTGAAATCTAAAGGTGTCCTGACAGTGTTTTCAAACTTTCTACAACGACAAAACAATTAAGTTTAGTACCTAATTTGCAATAAGTAGCTGAAATTCTACTAGATAGTAGCTACACACACACACACACACAGACACACACACACACACACACA
>NW_025360474.1:0-3099 GCF_016433145.1 Gracilinanus agilis | reverse complement strand
GGCACAAATAAAAACAACGACAAAAATACTACATGCAATCAAAGAGATTGTATATAATCAAGGAAAATAACCTGCACGCATGCATGCACACACCTACACACACACATAAATAAAAATATATACAAAACAAGTACAAGGTAATTTCCAGAAGGAGGTAACAAAGTAGGGAGGGAACATCAAGAAAGACCTCAGTTAGATGAGTGGATAAAACATTGGGCCTGAAATTAGGAAGACCTGACTTCTCAAACACTTCCAATCCTGAGTAAATCACAACCTTGGCTTGCCTCAGTTCTCTCAATAATGACAATACCTACATCTCAGGATTGTTGTGAAGAACAAATGGGATAATGGTTGTACAACACTTAGCCCAGTGCCTGGCACATAGTAGGTGTTTTTAAAAATGTTTGTTATCTTTCCTTATATGAGATGCTTAAGCTTAATTCTGAAGGAACCTATTTAGTCTAAGAGTTGGAGGGAGAGGGAATGAGAAACAGACAGACAGACAAACAGAGAGAGAGGGAGGGAGAGAGACAGAGACAGTGGGAGAGAGGGAAGGAGGAAGAGAGAGGCAGAGAGGGAAGGAGGGAGAGACACACAGACAGACAGATGGACGGAAATGGAGAGGGAGAGAAACAGAGACAAGAGACAGAGAGGAAGAGAGGGTGGGAGGGAGAGACAAAGATAGAGACAGAGAGAAACAGAGAGAGAGAGAGGTAGGGAGGGAGAGAAGGAAAGGGAGAGAGGGGAGAAAGAGAGAAAGAGAAGCCTGGGTTCAAAATCACCACAACTGGTATCAATCTTCCCTCAGACTTTGTTGGTGACAAAAGCAGAACCCTAAATCCAAGAGCCCTGGTAAAAACAATACTTCCAGCCCTGCCCTTGGCCATCGATCTGGGAAGCAACTCCTATAGACATGTGGCCCAGCATCTGTTCCTGCAGGTGTTCAGTCACTGCCACCAAAGACCCAGAAAAGAAAATTCTTGCTAACGAAGTCCCTGGCCCTGTCAAATGGTTCAATATCATTCATTCATTCAATAAACATTCATTAAGTGCCTACTATGTGTCAGGCATTGTACTTAGCACTAGGAATATGAAGAGGGAAAAGGTAGTGTCTGCCTTCTAGGAGCTTATAAAACCTTATGGGGCAGACAGTATACAAACAAATATATACAGAGCAAGCTATATAGAGAATAAATAAGAAATAATCTAAAAAAAACAAGATTTTATGAGTGGAAATGACACTAAAGATCATGTATTACCCTTTGTTTGGCTGATTCCCCCTAAGGACCATTGGGCCTTTCCATATGACTTGTAGCTCAAAGCTACCATATGTCATCCTTCTCCTATTAGGATGTTGGCTCCTCACAATCAAGGACTATCCTCACTTTCTATTTGGATCCCCACAGTGATTTTACTGTACAGAGTAAGCCCTTATTAAGTGTTTTCTTCATTCATTCATGTTTTCTTTCTTTCAAAGCCTGGCTTTGACATTTCCTAATTGGGCAACCCTTGTAAAATCACATCACTTCTCTAGATTTCAGTCTCCTTGTCAGTGGGATCATATACTTGCACCACAAAGCTACTGGGAAGAAATCTTGGGAAGGAGCCTCTTTTTTGAGGAGAGCCCTTTGTCAGCATTTAATAGTCCCACAGAAATGGGGAGCTACTGAGAATCCATGACACTATCAGCTCTGTAAGAAGGGAAGGGCATGACAGACAAATGGGTAGATGAAGGGAACTCCTTGATGAGGGCTTTCAGGGTTATAGATGAGTAGAACTAGCAGGGGTCTTCCTCTTCCAGGGTGGGTCAGCTTTTTTCTTGTAGCAGAAAAGATGACCCATGTTCAAATGAGTTGGAGTTGGACAGACCTCTGTCCCTCTACTTTGAGAATACATACATCCTCACTCTATATAGTCTCCTTTCTCCATAGTCCTCTTCCCCAACCTTTCCCCACAAGTTTCTTAAGCATTTGGGTGCTTTATCCTCTGAGAGCTATGGAGGTTTCTTCCCTCTCAAAATTCCCAGAGTTTCTGTGTTCCTCTAAAAATGTCAAGTTGTAAAATCACTCAAGGTTAATAGATTAGAAATCAATTGTCTGATGAAGACTCCATTGTCACAAGAGACTCAGGAGCTGAGGACTGGTGTATACTGGGTTATAAGATCATAGCCTAGAGTCGGAAGGAACCTAAGACGTCATCTAGTCCAAGCCATTTATTTTACATAAGAGGAAACAAAGGCTGAGGGAGATTTGCCCAATGCCAGACAGGGGAGAGGTGGTAGGAAGAACATTAACAGAAGGGCTTTTATTTTGGACTAGTGCCACCTTTTGTCTGTGCCCACAAAGAGGATCATTTTCTCAAAGATACACCTGCCAATTTCACCACTTGGCTACTTTCAAGTCTCCAAAAGATTTATGATTTCACCAAAATGGGTTTATTCCTTCCAAAGCTGCAGATCACATTCTTTCTATGCTTTTTTTTTGTTTTCATGAACAGCTAGGGTCAGAAAAATTCATCATCTCCTAGATATGAGTCTCTCAATGTTTAGTTACACTTAGCTAGGTTCTCGCAGAGTATTTGGAGTCTGTTGCTGCACCCATATTTTCCCTACTGGTGATATAGGGAAAAGAGGTTCTAGTCTTGAGATCCTTGATCTCAAACTAGAAGGGGCCCAAGAGTCCATGTAGTCTAACCAATAAGGAAACTATAACATCTATAGTAAGGAAGTGACAGAGGTGGCAAAATCATCAGAAATGAGATTGGAATCCAGATCTTCCAAATTTAGAGCCAGTGCTCTTTTGATTGTATGGCACTGACACTTCAAATCCTGTCTCTGTTGTGTTCCACCTAGGACAGTGGAAAAAAGTCAGAAGACCTGACTTCATAACCCAGATCTGCCATGAATTACCTATGTGACTTTAGACAGATAATTTTTCTTCTCTTGATCTCAGTTTCTTTATCTGTAACATGAGGGAGTTGGGCAGCATGGCCTCTATGGCCTCTTCAAGCTCTCAATCTAAGATTTTGTTAGTGAAAATACTTTTCAAAGCTTGTATTTCATTAAGAAAACCTTTGAAAACCCAGGATAGATAGATAGAT
>NW_025360473.1:0-2983 GCF_016433145.1 Gracilinanus agilis | reverse complement strand
GTTATTATTATTTTTGGTTCTATAAAATAGTCTTTTGGTAGTTTGATAGGTATGGCACTGAATAAGTAAATAAATTTAAGTAGGATTGTCATTTTTATTATATTGGCTCAGCCTTCTCATGAGAAATTACTGCTTTTCCAATTGTTTAGAACTAACTTTATTTGTGTGAAAAGTGTTTTGTAATTGTGTTCATGTAATTCCTATGTTTGCCTTATCAAGTAGATTCCCAGGCATTTTATATTCTCTAGAGAGATTTTGAATGGAATTTCTCTTTCTAACTCTTGCTGTTGAGATTTATTGGAAATATATAGAAATACTGAAGATTTATGTGGGTTTATTTCATATCCTACAACTTTGATAATTCTTTACAACTAATTTCTAGTTGATTTTCCAGGATTCTCTAAATATACTGCAATATCATTTGCAAAAGTGATAATTTAGTTTCCTTATTGCCTACTTTAATTCCTTCAATCTCTTTTTATTCTCTAATAACTAATTTAGCATTTTTAGTATAATATTAAATGATAGTGGTGATAATGGACATCCTTGCTTCACTCCTGATCTTATTGGGAAAGCTTCTAACTTATCCCCCAAATCTATACAATTTCAATATCTTTCTTCTTAATCTCCTTGCTGTAAGTATTTCTCCATTCCAGTTCATACTCCATTCAACTGCTAAAATAATCTTCCTAAAATGTAAGTTTAGCCATGCTACCCTCAGACCCAAATGCCTGTCATTCCAGAATCAAATATAAAATCCTCTGATTTTTAAAGATCTTCACAACTTGGACTCTTCCTACTTTTCCAGTCTTTTTACACCTTACTTCCCTCTACACACACTACAATCTAGAGACATTGGATTTTTTTTACAGGTCCTTGCCTGGCACTCCACCTTCTGATTCTGTGCCTTTTTCCTATCCCTTCTGCTTAGGATACACTCATTCGTTACCTCTACCTCATGGATTCTCTTGGGTAGCTAGGTGGTACAGTGGAGGTGCTGGATCTGGAGTCAGGAAGACTCATCTTCTTGATTTCAATCTCAGACACTTACTAGTTGTATGACCCTGGGAAAGTCACTTAACTCCTTGTTTTTCTCAGCTCCTCATGGCTTCTCTTGATTCCTTTGAGATTCAGCTCAAATCCAAGGAAAGAAACTTTTCCTGGTCTTCCCCACTGCTGGTATTTCTTTTAAGATTATCTTCTATTTACCTTTTATATATCATGTATGTACATAATGATGTCTCCCTGATTAAAATTTGAGTTCTTTGAGGGTAGGGATCAAAATAATTGCCTTTTTATTTATCTCTAGTATTTCACACAATGCCTAACACATAATAATGCTTGACTTGACTTGATTTCATCTCTTTTTGTCTCTGCCTGTCTGTCTCTGTCTCTCCTATAATGCCAATAATAGAGAAAAAATAGGAGGTAATTATCAGTTCCTTGAAGACACTCACCACATTTCATTGATCTTTTCATCTCTTCTAACTCAGAGCACAAGCTATATTCAAAACAGTCTCTTAATAAATGTTTTTGGAATAAGTGAAAAATAGATGATTGAGAAGGAAGAAGATAGACAAGATAGAGAAGGCAAGTGAACAGAGGAAAAAGCAAAAAAGTGAAGAGTAGAGTAGGAGAATAAGAATATGAATGACAATAATTATAGCTGATAATTATGTGGTTAAAAAAAACCCTACTGAGGTAGAGAATATGAATCACAAAATGTCAAAAAATAATTATCAAGAATTATTTCTACATGTAATTGAAAAAAATTCAATAAAAAGAAAAAAAGCATATGAAAATACTGTGTATTGGTTCCAAGGCAGAAGAATGATAAAAGCTAGGCAATGGGGATTAAGTGACTTCCCTAGGGACACATAGCTAGGAAGTGTCTGATATCAGATTTGAACCCGGGACCTCCTGCCTCCAGGCCTGGTTTTTAATCCACTAAACTGCCTAGCTTCTCTCAATAATATAATTCTTTTACGATTTGCAAAATGTTTTAACTACATTATCTCATTTAATTAAGAACAATGATTAGATCAAAAGAGATGTTGAACTCCAGTTGGAATCACAAAATAGTAAATTAAATGGTTGCAAATAATACTATCTTACAGGCTTTGGTGTATAAGATAGCTCTTCAGAGTTTATGTTTTCCTTTAAGTATGATGCCTACAGCTCTACTCAGGGACACTCAGTGAAGTGGGCTCTCTGGATTATTACTTTGGAGTTCAATTGGTGAGACTTCTTAAATGTGGATAACTGAGAGCATGAGAACATGCAATCACATTCATTACAATTTTTGAACACCTTTCCTGTTTACTAAAATTATAAAATACAATTCCCTAGTGAGGCAGTGTGGGACAGTGGATAAAGAGCCAATCAAGGACTCGGGGACCCATCTCTCTCGTGATAGATAATATGGGACCATGGGCAAACTGCTTGTCTTCTCGGTGCTTTAGGTAGCTCTAAAGCTGTACATAATATAGGAGTCACTGATCTTTATTGGTGGAAAAGTTCCCACACCATCTAAACTGCAGGTCCAGGCCTATCCATCCCACTCAAAGAAAGTAGTCATTTTTTCAAAATTATATTCACTAAATGTTAATGATTTTTTTTGTCATATTGTCACTTGAAAGTTGGAGAAAGGCTTTTGGGGTAAACAGACTTAAATAAGTCGATATTTCAGACACCGAAGAACAGTAAGCAATAAGCTATTATTTATAGAGTACCTATTATTTGCTCAGCACTGTGGGGGACACAGAAATATAAGATCAATTAAAATACAGTGATTTAAAATGAAATATGAGGTAATTTACTCCAAATGCAAAATAATTAGCTATTCATTCAGGAAAGAATCCCATATTGTAAACCCAAGAATCAACCAATGTTTTTTTAACTTCATATTATTGGACTTAGTTCTCCCCCAAAGTCATCTAGGCATGCCTCCTTGATGCCATGCTACTAGGAAAAGTGTCTGTGG
>NW_025360472.1:0-1437 GCF_016433145.1 Gracilinanus agilis | reverse complement strand
GACAGACAGACAGACAGATGGATGGATGTACATATATTGTATATGTGTCTGTACATATCTATGCTATGTGTATCATAATCTGTATATAGCATGCATAGATATTATCATTTGCTTTCAGATTAAGTCAAAATTTAGAAGATGATTCTAGCCATGTGGTAAGCCAGAGCTTAAAGGACTCAGTCTTTTAATATGATGTGAAGAACTCTGAGTGGACCCTGAACTTCCCCTCTCCCCAAGACAGAAGCAAGAAGATAGAGTGTTAAACAGAGAAACAGTTCCTAGCTGGTGCCCTTCTGGTTACAGTCCTCCCAGTTTAAAAGGTACAAGAATGTGCTGAAGAAAGAGGATTATTCACTATTCAGTGGCTCTTCCCCATGTAGAGCATGGACTCAACTAATACAGCATAACATTATGCATTATAGTAGAATAATGTAGTAACTGGGCCCAGAATCAGAAAGACCAAGCCGCTAACACTTCTTATAACTGTGATCCTGGGCAAACCATTAATTTCTGCTCGCCTCAGTTTCCTCATCTGTAAAAATGGGGGTAAATAATAGCGCCAATCTCCCAGGTTGTTAAAAGGATCAAATGAAAAAATATGTAAAATACTTAGCACAGTGCCCAGCACATAACAGACACTATGTAAATGCTGTTGCTGTTTTTGCCACAAGTCCCTGAATGTCTCTGCCTCTCTTTTGTGTTCTCTTTCCTTTAGTAGATGACCTTGTGTGCTGTGAAAGATCTGGTGCTTTTGAGTGGTAGAGGTGGTGCCTGGCAGGGTAGTTAGAGTTACCACCATGGCAGTAAGAGTCTGACAGCTAGAAAATACCTGCATCAGAGGGAATAAATCTACTTAGAAAAAAAGACCAAGCCTAGCCTAGTTCAATGGCAGGCTTGTACAGACACTGCCAGAAGAGGTGCAATGTAAAATGGCTAATGAGCAGCCTTCCAAAAATTATTCTATGTCCTTATGAGGTATAATAACCAGGAACCTAGAAGACTGTACCAAGAGTTCTAAGTGAAATTATTGAAAACTGTTCTAATCATTCTATTCATGCTTACTATGATTCTCTTGAGATTATCTTTACTTGAAATAAATGGCCTGTCCTCTACTCAATTTATTTCTTGCATTGGATATCACTTTTACTTTTCCCTCTGGGAAGAGCTAAACAAAAGCTATAACTTTTATTATAATTAGCATAATCCTAGAATGGAGAGCTTGGAGTTTGCTAGCAAGCCAATAAGTGGGAAAATTGAGAGCCTGCCCCTCCTAACTAGAGGTCAGGCTTCCCCAGAAATGAATAAGTGACAACAGGTTGAAAACTAGTGTGGATCACTGGCACCTGAAGCCTCAGTCAAGTAGTGCCTCTGTAGATAGATAAACAAGGAGAGAGAGAGGAGAGAGAGAGAGAGAGAGAGAGAGAGAGAGAGAGAGAG
>NW_025360471.1:0-6802 GCF_016433145.1 Gracilinanus agilis | reverse complement strand
AAAGATACCTAAATTTATAAGATAAGTTGCACCGTATAATATTGAGAGTAGCCCTATAAATATTTCTAGGGAAGAATTTGGAAAGCTCTGACATGAAACTATTTCAATAACATCAGATCTGAGTTCTAATTCCAATTCTATCTTTAATTCACATGTGAATAAAAAATATACTTCCCTTCTTTTTGTCTCCATTTTTTTGTCTAACAACAGAGTTCTTTTGGGTGATCTCTAAAGTCTTTGTATGGTTTAATATGCTAAGACTTCAAAAAGAAAACCAGTGACACTTTATACTGTACTATAGATTCAATATAAAACCTTAGTGGTTTTAGTCACATTGAGAAGATGAAAGAGCAGCTCTGAGAGAAGGGGTTCTTTGTCTTTCTTCTCACATTCTTTACTTTCCATTTTCTCAATCTACTCCTATACATCCCTTTCTCCCTCCACTGAAGTGTTATTATGATTATAGATACAAGCTGTGAGGCCATAAAGGCAACTATGCAGATCTTGTATACTAGCACAGTGCCTTCTACATAGTAGGTATGCAATGAATATTTATTGCATTGAATTGAACTACTGTCAATTATTCTAACAAGGGCATCAATCTGCCTCCCATTCTCAGACTATCTGTAGGAAGCTTATGAAAACAGATAGTTGAGCCTTCTAAGCTGATATTCCTAAAACTAACTCTTATTCTGGCTACAAGCCTGAATGTGATAAAAGGAGAGCAAGAATAAAAATGGTGAGACTACTTTACATCAGAGATGTATTTCTGTGAGGAATCTTATTATTTAGGTAATTTTCCCTATGTATGTGTGTTTCTGTTATGTTCTTTTATATGCATCAATAGAAAAAATATCTTGGGCATTAGCCTGTCATACACTATTTGAGATCTAAGCAATAATGATTTATTCTATCAAGATCAGTGATAACTATGTCTTCTACAAAACCTTCTGAGACCTTACCCAGGCTCTCAGGTATATCTGAATCAGAGACTTTGGACCTATGAAATTAATGGATATAGAACTCTGGTATACTGAGAGGCAGAGAGATTGTGGAACAAATCATTACCACAATTGGAAGGGATGTTACAATAGAAGAAATTTTGTTCTAAGTGAAATAGTCGAGGCTAAAGCATGAAGAAACCTAAAAGTTTTAAAACTAAGTCAAGTTAAGTGGAAGTTGATGTTGATAATTTATCTCTTTAAAGTCTTAAAGAGAAACTAAGAGAAAGATTAGCAGTCACTACAGTTAATGCTTAATGAATAATGTACTGAATTATACCTAAATGTTTATTTCTTAAATCCTATACTTAATTTTTCTATCTTAGTTTGGACCTGTGATTTCATCAGTGTGGGAGATTTCAAGTGTAAATTCTCTCCATCAGAATATATTATCAATTCATCTGTGACATAGCCTTAGAGACATAGCACTGAGACATTCAATGACTGGGTTATAGTCACATAGCTATTACATGTTAAGGTCAGGACTTGAAACTATATATTTTCTGACACCAAGGATAGCCCTCTAGCTACTGCACAATGCTATCTCTCCATATTTTATCTGTATATGTTTTCATAAGTAGTTATTACTAATACTAGCTAGAGTAATTTTTGTTAGTTGATTCAATAATGATTCATATTCATTTTTAAAGGGCAAGATTCAAGGTTCTTTGGATTTCATGCTAACATACTGTTTTGTTATATGCTCAAGAATGAAACACTTATCTGTATAAAAAACACCTCAAAATAAATCATAACCATTGTCAGGCCTGGGTTGACAGTTTTAAGCCTCTCAAGTAAGGTAATAATATGTTTTGCTCCAATAATTGTGCTATTGTTATGTGATCCAATGTGGCTGTTGCTGGTGAGGTATTGTTACAGGAAGAGAACTCAGAAGGAAGCTCATTGGAAACAACTGAGATATGCTAGGTAGGTTGGAACTGACCTTCCAGTTTCATCATCACTAATTTCTCTTAATGATAAACATTCTTTGATTCTTCAAGTGCATCAGAGCCCCTAACACTAATTGTCACAGGAACCATTGAATTGCCATCTCCCAGCACTCCTCCACCCCTGTTCCACATACACAATAAAGTGACGGCATAGGAGAAGATTCAAGGTAAAAACAACAAATACTTTAATATGTTTTTTTCAAGAATACATGTCAATAAAGTTTTCAACAATCATTTTCTGATTTAACATTTAACAATCCATGTTCTCTCTCTCTCTTATCTATTTTACCTCCTCTCTAAGGCTGCAGGTATTATGATATAGGTTGTATAAGAGCTGCCATACAATACACATTTCTATGTTCAATTTCTTGTGAAAGAAGACATGTATCACTCACACTAGAGAACCATTCATAGGGAAATAAACTGAAGAGTGGTGTGCTTCAATCTACATTCAGATTCTATCAGTTCCTTCTCTGGCAATGGTTAGCTTTTTTCACCATGGAGCTGTTCTTGCTCTTGGAGCTGTCCTAGGTCTTGGCACTATTGATAACATTTAAGTCATTCACAGTTGATCCTCATATAGTATTGCTATTACCCCATACAATGTTCCCCTGGCTCTGTTCACTTTTCATCACTTTATATGTTTTTCCAGTTTTTTATCCTCTGATTTGTCATTTCTTATGGAACAATAGAATTCAATTACATTCATATAGCACAGTTTGTTCAGCCATTCCTCAATTGATGGACATTCTTTTTGTTTTCAGTTCTTTGCCACTAAAATGCTACCACAAATATTTTTCCACAAGTAGCTCATTTTCCTCTGACTTTGATCACTTTATGATACAGAACTAGTAGTGATATTGCTGGGTCAGAGGGAATGCACATTTTTATGGTCCTTCGGGCATGGTTCCAAATTACTTTCCAGAATGATTGGATCAATTCTCAGCTCCACCAACACTGTATTATTATCCCAATTTTCCCACATCCCCTCCAAAATTTTTCACTTTCCTTTCTAATTATATTAACCAGTCTGAGAGGTGTAAGGTGGTGCCTCAGAGAAGTTTTAATTTCTATTTCTCTTATTAATAGTGATTTGGAGTATTTTTCCATATGACTAAAGATAGTTTACATTTTTTCATCTAGAATTGCCTGTTTGTATCCTTTCCCTATTTGTCAATTGGGGAATGTTTTCTTTTCTTATAAATTTGACTCACTTCTCTATATATTTGAGAAATGAAGCCTTTGTCAGAAACACTATATATTTTTTTCATTTTATTGTTTGCCTTCTTGGAGACATTGGTTTTATTTGTACAATTAAAAATAATTTTGTGAAAGTTATCTGTTTTATCTCATAATGTTCTTTGTCTTATTTAGGTATACATTCTTACCTCATCCATAGCTTTGAAAGATGAACTATTTTGTGCTACACTAATTTATTTATAATATTTTAAAATCATGTATCCATTTTGACCTTAAGGTGGTATAAGTCTATGCCTAGTTTCTGTCACACTGTTTTCTAATTTTCCTGAGAATTTTCATTAAATAGTGAATTTTTCCCCCCAAAACTTGAATCTTTGAGTTCATCAAACATTGGCTTTTTCTTAGTACCAGATTGTTTTGATAGTTGCCAGTTTATAATAATAATGATATAATAATAAAATTTAAGATTCAGTACATCTAATCTACTTCCCTCCATTTTTTCCATTAATTTCCTTGATATTATTGGTCTTTCATTCTTCCAGATGAATTATGTGATTTATTTTTTCTAGCTCTATTAAATACATTTTCAGTAATTTGAGTGGTATTATAGCACTGAATAAATTAATTTAGATAAAAGTGTCATTTTTATTATATTGGCTTGACCTACCCAAAAAGCAATTTATGTTTTTTTTTCTAATTGTTTCTATCAGAATTTATTTGTATTAAAAGCATTTTATGGTAGTGAATAGATTCCCAAGTATTTTATCTTGTCTACAGCTATTTTAATGGGTTTTCTTTCTACTTCATGCTATTAGGATTTATTGAGAGTATTGAAAAATACTGATGGTTTATTTGGGAGAGATTTAAGAACAGTCTCACCAAGTCCAAGGTCCAAGCTAGAGCATCTCCAGGTCTACTTCCAGGCTGAAGAGTCAAGAAGAACTGACTCACAGGAAGTTGTAACTCCCTTTTAAAGGCTCTTCTTTTGTGTCACTTCCTGTGCATTCCTCCCATTTTATGTGTGCCAATCACAACAAAGGCTTTGCTTAGGACTGCCCAGGACCCAGTCTGTCATTTCTGATTCCTACTCTTGCACATGTGGGTCACAGACTTCCCCAGTAGAGAATTAAGTGGTGCTTTTTACACTTGTAGTGATTAAATCTAGAAATGGGCAGGGCAGGATTAATCCCATCTTCACAATGACTAGGTGGAATTTATGCTGGAAATGCAAGGCTGATTTAACATTAGGAAAACCATCTGCATTATTGACCATATCAATAACAAAACTAATAGAAATCACATGATTATCCTAATAGATGCAGAAAATGCCTTTGAAAAAATTCAACACTCATTCCTATTAAAAACATTAGAAAGTACAGAAATAGAAAGGCCTTTTCTCAAAATAATAAATAGTAATTATTTAAAACCATCAGCAAGTATCATCTGAAATATGGTTAAGTTTCAATAAGATCAGAAGTGAAACAAAGATGCCCTCATCACCACTATTATTTAATATTATATTAGAAATGCTAATGGTAGCAATTAGAGAAGAAAAAGAAATTGAAGTAGGCAATGAGGAAACTAAACAATCACTCTTTGCAGATAATGTGGTATACTTAGAAAATATGACGAAATCAACTAAAAAACTAGTGGAAATAATTAATAATTTTTGCAAAGTTGCAGTATACAAAATAAATCCATATATATCATTATTTCTATTTATTTCCATTGAAAATCAGCAAGAAGAGTTAGAAAGAGAAACTTCATATCAAATCATTCTAGGTAATATAAAATACTTGCTAATATGTCTGCCAAAACGAACTCAGGCATTATATGAACAGAACTACAAAACACCTTCCATACAAATAAAACTTGATCTAAACAATTGGAAAAAGCATTAATTGCTCATGGGTAGGATGCATTCACAACCAGCTTCAGATATTTACTCAGTAAGTTACCTCTGAAAAAGTTTGTAAACTCCATCTGCCTTCTTACAGAAGTATCTTCTTCTGTAAAATGGAGATAAAATAGTCTCTACCTTTCAGGGAGATAATATTTCAATAGCACTTTGCACAACTTAAAACTATATACACACAAGTTAAAACTATACAACACACAACAATACTATCTAGAACAACTTTTGAGGAATCCTCTCTTTTGAGATATCCTCTCTTACAGTAATATGGTACTCTTTAGATGTAGAATTCAGGTAATGCTTCAAATTTTAGAGAAGTTTAATTACAGTTTAGATGATCACTAGTTTATCAAAATTTTAGAGGATATTCATGATTTAGGTTTGGGATTGTACTTCATGAACTTTAATATTCCTGCCAACTGTAATATTCTATAGTTCTATCAACCAACTTTATTCACAAGCATATTGAAAAAATCTATTTGCCTTCAGGGGAAATCTACTTTTTCAACTATTTTTCTATTCCATCAGTTTTTATGTAAGTCTTTATTTTTTAAAAGTGTTTCAGGGTGGAAGGGAGGAACCCAAATGGGTTAGTAGCAGCAAAAGTTGAAACAACACTGACAATCCTTTCCAACCTATCTTTAAAAAGCACTTCAAAATGATAGAAGTAAATAAAATTAGCAAGACAGAGTGAGGGGACTCTCCTGCTGAATACAACTTGAAAGGTTGGCAGAAAGAGTTGATTTTTCATCGGATTAGGGGGAACTGAAAAAAAAACTGCACACAAAGTGCTGATTGATCACATGCCCACTTATTGTGCCAGGCTCTTTAGTTGGGTGTGAGTTAACTTCTGGATCCCTGGACACTGGCTATACTCACAAAGGACCACCTCAGACTCATCCTTTGAAGTTCTAGGCACTGGCAACAGCCTGAAGTGAGGCCTGGGAAATATATAGTACTGGGCCCTTTGAAGCCTGTGCTACTGCAGTGAAGTCATAGCCACAGGGCAAAATATTTCAAAATGCTAAACCCTACAAGCCATCAAGAGAGGAGGAAGAACCATAACCTTTGAGAATTCTGAGTCCACAGGTCAAAAAGGCTAGAAAGTGAGCAAACAGGAAAAGAAACACAATCCACAAAAATTTCTATAAGAACAAAGAACAAATCACAGAATCAAGAGGGGATACAAAACTTCAAAAAAAGGGAATTGGTCTCATGTTCTAGAAGAACTAAAAAAGGAATTAAAAAATCAAATTAGAGGTTGAAGAAGAATGGGGAAAAATGGGGGGAAACATCAAACTAATGCAAAAAGGAAATAAAAACTTTAAAAGTAAAATTGGTCACCTGAAAAAAAGGTAGAAAATACAATGAAGAAAGGAGTCTCTTATAAAACAAAATTGATCTACTGGAAAAAAGAGGCATGAAAATCCAATGAAAAACAGAGTGACATGAAAAATATAATAAACCAATTGGAAAAGGTGGATCAAAAGGTCATAGAAGAATGACTTCTCAAAACATGAAAAAATAAAACAAAATCAAAAGAATGAATAAAATATAAAATATCTCTTTGGAAAAACAACAGACCTGGAAAAGAGATCCAGGAGAAACAATTTAAGAATTATTGTATTACCTGAAAGTCATGACCCTCCCCAAATAAATTCTATACTATACTATACTATACTATACTATACTATACTATACTATACTATACTATACTATACTATACTATACTATAT
>NW_025360470.1:0-1110 GCF_016433145.1 Gracilinanus agilis | reverse complement strand
GGTGAGAAGGGGATAGAAGGGGGAGGGGGAGAAGGAGTCAAATCCTGGCCTGGATCAAGAGGAGGAGGAGCCTTCTCTCTGGCAGGCTGGGAATAAGGCAGGGTGGCTTTCTTATTATTTAACCAAGGGTTCAGGAGCAGGAATTGAAGGAATCAAACCAGAATCATTCTAGAGAATGAAAAGCCTCATGACCGGTGTACAGTAAAGGCAGTGTCAGGGTTTTCAGAGTCAATCAGGCTATTTTCAGGGGTAGTGGGTTTGGTTGACTTGTCAAGATGATGTGCCCATAAAAGCCAATAAGAGTGGTCCTTTGACTTCTTGTTACTGATGGCCAGTTTTAACTCTTTAAAAAATTTTAAATCAAAAGAACCATACCTTGACCAGTTAAAGGATTTTAGTGTGTAGGCTTTGCAAAATTTTTTCATCTTGGGGCAGCTGGGTAGCTCAGTGGAGTGAGAGTCAGGCCTAGAGACAGGAGGTCCTACGTTTAAACCCGGCCTCAGCCACTTCCCAGCTGTGTGACCCTGGGCAAGTCACTTGATCCCCATTGCCCACCCTTACCAATCTTCCACCTATGAGACAATACACCGAAGTACAAGGGTTTAAAAAAAGTTAAAAAAAAATTTTTTTTTCATCTTTTTTGACCTCCAACCCTCCTTAGGGAACCCTTGTTCATCCCAACTACATATGCAATGGAAAACCCTCGGGCACTTTACTGGTTTTATTCTGTTTATTTCCCATAATGCAAAAAAAAAATTAGTTGAAACTAATGCTTTTGTTCTTTGAATATAGAAAAATATACACTCTTTCTTTCCTAATCTGTTTGGGGCTTCTGCTCTAGCTGCTATTGTTGAGGAGGCACCCAACAGTAGCTGTGATACTAGTCTATTACTGCTGAGGAATTTAAATAATTAAAAGATCCCAGAGCATTTAAAAATTTTTTGAGACACAACTTCCTTTAATTTTATTGTAGAAAACAACCAAACCAGAGTAGGGTTAAATAAGAAATCAATGCAAAGGGGGAAGCTGGGTAGCTCAGTGGATTGAGAGTCAGGCCTAGAGATGGGAGGTCCTAGGTTCAAGTCCGGCCTCAGACACTTCCCAGCTGTG
>NW_025360469.1:0-1038 GCF_016433145.1 Gracilinanus agilis | reverse complement strand
GAAGAAGAAGAAGAAGAAGAAGAAGAAGAAGAAGAAGAAGAAGTCTGGTTATGTTTTCAGGGAACTTGATTTTACTATCTGTGCAGATATGACCCTTGATGACTTAGTAGATGATTTTTAAGAGTAGATGTGGTCATAAAATTCATAACTCTTCCCTCTACTTGATATGGTTTCTGTGAACTCTGAACATAGATATAGAAAGCAATAACCCATGAAGGGATGGATGAAAGTGAACAAGAATAAATGTGTAGCACAAGAAAGAGATGAGGGTTTGGATCTGGCCTTTTGTAACTTGTATGTTTATAAGACACACAGCCCTAACGAGGTCAAAATCATGTATGCTCTCCATAGCCACTCCTCTTCTAACCTTCTCTAGTCATACTGAGAATAATATCATCATTCTAGTTTCCCAGGTTATTAACCTTGGTATCATCCTTTAATTCTCATCCTTTAATTCTCATCATAATTGTCCCACATACGTCCCCACAAAGTGTTGTCATTTATTGTCATCTCTGTCTCCAAAATATTGCTAAAATCCACCCCCTTCACTGACATGACCATCACATTAGTTCAAATCATCTGATCTTCCTGTTTCAAGGATTTCCCCACTCCAATCTATCCCGCACATAATCACTGTAATTTTCCTAGAACATAGATCTGACCATGTCACTCAACCTACTCAATAAATTCTAGACTTCTCATTTCCTTTTGAATCATACATAAATGTCTCTGTTTGACATTTAAAGTTCTTCACAACCTAGCTTCTTCTTACCTTTATAAACCACTTACAAATTACTTGGTCCCAATCTCTCTCTCTATTCTAGTAACACAGGCCTGTTTGCTTTTTCTCTTCTAGGATGTTTTCATCGCCTTTCTTCATGCCTTGAGCCTTGACTATTTTTCATTACTGGAATGTTCTCTCTTCTCAATACTACTTCCTGGGATCCTTGGTTTCCTTCAATATTTAACTCAAACACCAGAAACAGACATGAATTCTCTCCCTCTCTCTCTCTCTCCCGCTCCCTCTCTCCCGCTCTC
>NW_025360468.1:0-2822 GCF_016433145.1 Gracilinanus agilis | reverse complement strand
TACTAAATGAGGAAGTGGGATAATAATTTTCAGTCTCTCCATGATTACAATGATGGGAAATCATCTACCTGATCAGAGGATTCTAATATCTTTGCTAATCTAGAAAAAGAAATTGATGCTCAATTAAGATTGGCCTTCTTTCAGCTGTCTGAATGGAGGACTAAAGGACTTAATTGCATTACAGGATATAACCTATATACAAGTGTTAGTAACAGCTCTAAATAGAATCAGGTGAGTTTTAGGAAACATAAGATAGGCAACAAATCATTTTTTTCTAAGATAAATAATTGCACAAACATTTTTTAAACTCAGAACACAAAATGTTTCCATTTTATCCTCACTAAGTAGTGAAATCATATCCTAGTTTCATAGATTCCTAATCATTGCTTAAACATTGCCATACTGTTCTCAGATATTTGAAAGACTTTATCTTATACACAAATAAATAATTAATAATAGGTAGATGATAAGCCCAAACACTCATATACTTAATTGTTTCTTGGTCATGGAAAAGAGTGTAACTCCTGGTTGAACAGAATAGCTTAGATCTTCCATAATGGTTGCTTAGTTCCAGCCTTTATCTAATAGGTGAATATTTAGTATTGAGTCCATATATTTCACTGATCACTTGCCCTGATTACAGAAAGTTGCCATAAAAAGAAAAAGTGAGAGGGCAGCTGGGTTGCTTAGTGGATTGAAAGCCATGCCTAGAGATGGGAGGTCCTAGGTTCAAATTAGGCCTCAGATACTTCCCAGCTATGAAGTGCTCACTTACTGAGCAAGTCACTTAACTCTTATTACCTAACCCTTACCAATCTTCTGCCTTTTAACCAATACATGGTATTGATTTCAACGAGGAAGGTAAGGGGTTAAAAAAAGTGAGGCATAGATATAATAAGGAGAAAATTGTTTCCTAGTCTGATGTCAATTCTAGGCAAAAGTCATAGATAACCAATTGCATTGATGGAAATTCAATAAGCCTTAGTCAGAATAATCTAGGTGGGAATATTTTCCAATCAAGAAGAAGAATCATCTTAGAGAAATCAAGACAGAAGAGTCCTACTGTACCCTATATCAAAGTTATTCTTTCAGCTTATCCCTTAATATATAATTCTATCCACAGTTCACAGATTTCATCTCTAAAGGGCTATTGGCACTATGAATCCTTGGTTTAGTATTACTTCTTGATGATTATATCTAGAGTCAGATTCAACACAATATAAAATACAATCACATATAATTTCCCCTCTAAGAGCATTTTTTTATTTACTGCAGCTTAGGGCTCAGTGAAGATTTCTCAGAAAATGTTGCAATAATAAAGTTTAACTTATCATAAAATCTTACATGCTCTTCTAGAGTTTAAACTCATCATGATATCACATCTATCACTAGAAATCAAGTAATTAATTACATTCTAAATTTCACATATATAGTGAATATATGAAATTTTACTCAAAACTTGTAATAAACCTCCACATTATAATCTGAACACTCACATATTCATGTATCTCCAATTATAATTGCACTGCACATATAACTTCCTAAAAGTAATTCTACAAGATAAATAAATTCACAATTTCTCCCCTTTCTGAAAATTAGTTTTCCTCTCATAATAGGAAAGTGGATAAGAATTTTACCTGCTACAATGACTTTCAAGAAACTGAGATTTAAAAAGTTCTTTTCTGTTTTCTCCTCTAAAATATTTCCAATTAAATACTTGATTGAGTTTTAACATTATTAGTTATTATAGAAGCAATATCATGCACTAACTTAACAATCTGTTTCATAATTTTCATGGAGGATAGTCAGACAAATTCAGAGCAAAATTTAATGCTTAGAACTAGATTTAGAATAAGGATTACAATTAAAATTCAGAACTAAAATATTTTAGAATATGACAACACACAATCATCATGGCTGATAAAATAACATCACATTTCACCAAATATATGTATATATATATATATGATAAACTGATAATTAGGAAAGTGATCCTTGATACTTCCATTGTTCCTATAACCCTCAAGCTTTGTTTCCCTGTTGACTTCACCAAAAACTGTTTGGGTGTGTACTATGACCTGGTCAAGCCTAGGATTGGGAGAGGGAGAAGAATCTCCAGCCTATTATTAACTCATCATCTATAGATTTAGATTACTTTAATTCAATTATATTAGCTTAGCTTTCCCCAAACCTCTATGCTTATTTTCTTGTTCCTAACCCTTTAGATAAGCAATAAATCCTGTTAAAATTCAGTACAAGAGAAGATTGGTATTCCTTTCCTGATCAGTAGATATCTACCTCAGTAGGGAAAGGGATTTATCAAACCACAGTCAGAAAATCACATTATCCATTTAGTATATCAACATCAGCCCAAACCAACTTTTAACCATCAAATCTAACCCCAAGCCAAGGGGCTAAAGGAGTTGTTAAGTACACATACAACTCCCACTTATACTTGGGCTTCGGTACTGTTGAAGAAGCATAGGCTTGCTAAGCTGAACTTTATAAACCCTGGGGATTACTAGGACATTTGGTGATCACTTAGGGCAACCTCATCTCTCACTTAGTCTAGACCCATCTACCACCTGAGGATCTTTGAGCCAGCTTGGCAGACTCAGCTTAATAGAGCCTGTCAGGTGAAGTGAGACTTAGCAGCCCTTTCATATTACCAGATCTTATTTATTCACAACTATATACATATATATATATACACACACACATATATATATATATATATATTCAAACCTTGGTGTTTGATAATTTCAGGACACATCAAAATTTGTTTTTAACATATTTTGATGAGAAAATATTGTCAGAGTATT
>NW_025360467.1:0-4659 GCF_016433145.1 Gracilinanus agilis | reverse complement strand
ATGTGTGTTATTATTCTATTTATATTTATTATTATTTTATTTATATGTATTATTATATTTATATTAAATTTATCATATATATACATATATAAATGTCATGAGTCCCTTTGACATCTATTTCATGCTTAATGAGAAAAGGTTCACTGTTTCTCATAAGCATGAAATGAATGAAATAAAATACTTGGAATTACAAAGGAAACTAAATACCTAGAAATATAGATATGAAAATATATGCTTGAAAAATAAGTTCGACGATTGTAGGCTTACAAATTATTGCTATAGGCATTTTAACAGTCCTTTCCAGGTTCATACCACCAATGGCTGAGTCCATCATTCCTATATTTTAGTCCACTATATTTTGTACTCAGGCACCATTTTGTTTATCATCTTTTCTCTTCCTAGATGTACCTCTTTCTTCCAAAGGCCTTACTTTTGATATGCCACAGTGATGAAAATGCCACCTGTCTTCT
Organism: Gracilinanus agilis; assembly: GCF_016433145.1. Classification (NCBI taxonomy): domain Eukaryota; kingdom Metazoa; phylum Chordata; class Mammalia; order Didelphimorphia; family Didelphidae; genus Gracilinanus; species Gracilinanus agilis. The sequence continues at coordinate 4,189 of NW_025360467.1, read as the reverse complement.
TAGGTCTTCAGTTCCTTGCCCAGGACTTCATAATCCTTGGCAAGCCTTTCTGGATTCCTTTTGGCAGCATAATCTGTCCCTGCATGAATCACCAGAGGTGGGTAGTACTCATCAGATCTGACAAGTCTTAGGAGGTTGTCTGTCCCATCTTGGCTATTTGCCATGAGAAGATAGCAGACGTGCCTATTGTTAATGTCAACTCAACAAATATCTGTCATCGTGTTCTCCAGCAAAAAAAGTCACAAAACAACATCTCATCTCTTCTTTCTCTGACTGATTAGATGAGCTTTCTCTTGATATCATCTATGGAAGTAGATCATCAACATGGGGAGTATAAGTAGTTATACTTATATATACTTCAGAAGGTCCAGCTTCTCTCTCTACACAAAGACCTCCATTTCATGTTTCCCTGAATATTCTCCTCTCTGGGCTGAATATAGAGAGTTCCAAAAGGTTTAGTATAGTCTTAAGCTAAAGTACAGTAATACATAGAATCCCTTTGATAGATTCTCATACAATGTGGACTTAAAGCCCTCATTCTCCTCTACATATTCTTTACCTTATTTGACACCCTAAACTGTGTCATGGAGAAGGGACTACAATAGTCAAGCTAGATTTGGTTGCCCCAGTGAAGAATAGAGTGGGTACATCACATCCATATTCTGGGGAGCAACAGCACTCTTGTTGAAGCACAGAAATGCATTGCCTTTTTGGGGGGTGGTGGTGGTCATGTCTTATCATTGATTCATGTTGAGCTTACAGTGCACTGAAAAGTCTTTCTACTCTTTAATCATGATACCTTCAAATGGTAAAGATGATGTTTCAAATAAACTATTCTCTTGCCTATTGAACTGCAACATAATAGATTCAGGCTAGTGGTCCTATTGGGCAGCAAGGTGGAACACTGGATAGAGTGCTGGTCCTGGAGTCAGGAAGACCTGAGTTCAAATCTAACCTCAGATAATTACTAGCTATGTGACCCTGGGCAAGTCACTTAGCACAGTTTACCTCAATTTCATCAAATATAAAATGAACTCAAGAAGGAAATAAACCACTTCAGTATCTTTGGCAGGAAAACCCCAAAGGAGGTCACACAGTCAGATGTGACTGAAAAATGACTAAAACAACAGGTTATCTGTCAAGATTGTTTGGAGTCCTGATTTTGTCCTGAGCAATTCCTCCTAATTCACCTACAAATTTCAAAAATATGATACTTATACCTTTATCCAAAACACTGATAAAATGCTAAACAACACAGGACCAAGCACAGATATGCATGACACTACACTGGAGACCTCCTGCCAAGTTGAAGCACTAAATCATTAATAATTATTCTTTGCATACAATCATTCAATTAGTTTCAAATATATCTAATTGTACCACTGTCTAACCCACCTAATTTCATCTTTTTCCACAAGAATAACTGAAAGTCCTTTGTTTAAGGCCTCACTAAAATTTTGGTAAACTATATTTCCTTCAGTCCTTTAATCCTCAAGGTTATTAACCCTGTCCAAAATGTTAATAGTCTCGAATAATTTGTCTTTGTTTAATCCATGCCAATTGTTTTGGGGATGATCCCTTGCTAGGCGTTCACTAACCCTGTCTTTGATAATAGATTCCAGAATTTTCCCCAAAATTGATGCCAATTGAATTTGCCTGTATCTCTTAGCTGCTCTTCTCTTTTTGGAGAACTAAGAATATTTGATCTTCTCTCACCTATAGAAAATCCCCTTGTTCTCCATGATATTTCAGGTAAGGTAATAGTCTGTAGCACATAGTCTTTCTGTATAAATTGAAAATGTCTGTCATTTGAGGAATTAGTTGTAATTATAAATTATAAAAGTTCTCAGGGACTCTACAGGGACTTCTCGGTGAAATATTCTGAAGAACAAAAATGTACATCAAGAATGGATAATCCATAGACTGTGACACATAGTTTGATGGGTAATCCATTGTGTTAGTTTATCAGTAAATATATCTTAGTCAGCACAGCTGATGGGCAATGAGCTAGTCTTAGAAATGAATAGGTAGAAGGAAAGTAGGTGGAGTGATGGAGTTCTCCCATTAGATTCATACCTTGCTCCTACTTCAAAAACTACTTCTGACATGGTATCCCATTGATCTGCTCTGGGTCACTGGACTGCTGAACTTTCTTTATTTTTAGACCAACTCAGACCTCTTTGTTCCAGACTTCATTTCTAAGCAGTCATTCCATTGCTCCACTATTGGTACCCAAGGTTGTGATCAATGAGAAATCACTATTTTAATCTCAACCCCTGTATCTTTACACCTGTATAGCCAAGATGCCATTCCTACCCTCACCACACACACACACACACACACACACACACACACACACACACACACATCAGTGCTATCATTTCTGGAAAAAAGACATTGATCTTCATTATCTGTTTGATTTCTCTAAGTAAAATACAGCTCCTTGACCACCACTCCTTGATATTTGCAACTTCACCATTAGAATGTAAGTTCCCAGATAGGAATGGGAGGCAACTAGGTGGTTCAGTGGATTGAGAGAGATGGCCCTGGGTTCAAATATGGCCTCAAATACTTCCTAGCCATGTAACTCTGGAAAAGTCACTTAACCCACTTTGCCTTGCCCCTACTGCTCTTCTGCCTTAGAACCAATATGTAGTATTGATTTTAAGACAGAAGTTAAGTTTTTGTTTTTTTAAGGAACAAAAGGTTCTGAACAAAACCATTCTTGATTATTTGTATTTATTTCCCCAGTGCTTAGCACAGTACCTGGCACAGAGTGGGTACTTAATAAATATCTGTTCATTTAATGCAAACTCCTGTGAAGGAAGGCTTTTTGACACTAATGTTGTTTTGGTAATTAAATTAAATATATTAACAAATTATCCTAACCCACAATATCCAAAGAAGACAACTAGGTAGCACCATAGAAAGTAATAGATAGAAAAAGATAGAAAGTAATATTAGGACTTAGGAAGACTTAAATACAAATGCTACTTCAATCATTTATTAGTTTTATGAACCTGGAGAAGTCACATAACCATTCCTTGATTCAATTTCCTCATATGTAACATGGGGGGAGGTGAGTAATAATAGCAACTACCTCCCAGGATTTGTGTTGATCAGACTAGTTTCCATATGCAAAATGCTTGGCAAAGCTTAAAATGCTACACAAATTTTATCTCTCATTAATTAAAACTTCATGTGACCCAAAGGACAATGGTAAAATAAATGATGTTGGTTTCAGTTGTTCAGTTCAGAAGTTTTTCAGTCATGTCTAACTTTTGGGACATCGGTTGGGATTTTCTTGGCAAAGATACAGAGGTGGTTGGCTGTTTCCTTCTCCACCACATTTTATAGATGAGATAGCTGAGGCAGTTAAGTGACTTGCTCAGGGTCACACAGCCAGTAAATATCTGAAGACAGATTTGAACTCATGAAGATGAGTCTTCCTGATTCCAAAATGAGTATTCTATTCACGTCACTGAGCTAAGACAGAATCATGGATTAATTCAATGTTAAAGACTTAAGGGGACCAAGAGATTATTTACATCAGATTTTCTTGACCCATTTCAATTTTTTGATTACCTATTTCTGTATAATAGGTTTCCTTTGCAGTTTTATGTATTTAATTTAATTTTATTCATTTAAACACATAATTCTGAGAATGAGTGACTAAACTGCCAGAGGGATCCACACCAAAAAAAAAAAAAAAAAAAAAAAAAAAGCAAGCAACTCCTGATCTTCAACTCTGTCATTTCACTAATGAAGAAATTGAATTCTCAAAGGTTAATTGCTTTGACAAAGATCACACAGCAAGATAGCTGGAAATAATAATACTAACATTTATAAAGGGCTCATCATGTACCAAGTACTGTGCTAAGTGCTTTACAATTATTGTCTCATTTGAGACATCTTCTTAAATCCCTGGTGTTATCCCCATTTTGCAAATGAGCTAACTGAAGCACACAGCGTTTAAGTAAATTGTCCAGGATTATACAGTTTAGAAGTGTCTGAGGCTGGACTTGAACTCATATCTGCCTGATTCTTGATCCAGCACTCTATCTACACTGCCACCTAACTGCCCAGTGATAACAAAGTATGTGAAGAGTTAGTAATAGATGGCATTTCCATGGAAAGTTTTCTCTTAAAAAAAATAAAAAAGAAAGAAAGAAAACATTCAAAATCTCTT
>NW_025360466.1:0-2108 GCF_016433145.1 Gracilinanus agilis | reverse complement strand
TTCAAAGATTCATTTTTTGTTTTTCAGTCATGTACCCACTCTTCTCCCCATTTTGGGATTTTTCTCAGCAAAGATACTAGAGTACTTTTTCCCTTTTTTCCTCCAGCTCATTTTACAGATGAGGAAACTGAGACAGGGTTAAATGATTTGCTGAGGGTATTTCAGTTAATAAGTATCTGAAGTTGAATTTTAATTCATATCTTTCTGACTTCAGACCCAGTGATCTATGCACTGCACCACTTTGCCTACTCCTTGAAGATTCATTACACAGAACTTAACACATTTCTTAATTTGAATTGTATAGTGGAAGCTTGCAAAAAGGACCCAAATACAAGGAATATTTTAAATAGTATATATGCAGTATCTGAGAAATTAACAAATGGGATGGTGCTTTCTTTTAGCCACATACCGAAAATGTCAAAATGCCTGGAATGTGTTAAATCACCTATATTTCAATTAAAGGAAAAAGGAGCACCACACTTGGCTGGTTGAATACAGAATACTCTAAAGTATGTCCCAAAATTCACAGTGCAATTTTAAGCTTTAATATGTTTAAACTTAACTAAGACTTTTGGGACACTCTCTATATATAAACACTACTTTTATGATCACTATAAATACAGTTCAAGTGTCTATTCCTAATTACATGAACTTAGGAACTTTTAGTTGGGTGGGCAGCTAGGTGGTGCAGGAGATAGATGGCCAGCTCTGGAGTTAGGAAGACTCAACTCTCTGAGTTCAAATTCAATCTCAGATACTCAGTAGCTGTGTGACCCTGGGAAAGGCTCTTAACTTTGTTTGCCTCAGTTTCCTCATCTGTAAAATGAGCTGAAGAAGGAAATGGCAAACCACACTAGTAATTTTGGCAAAAAAAACCCCACAAATGGAGTCATGAAGAGTTAGATATAACTGAATTTATTTTTTCCATTTATTGTCATGCAAAGTCCACTTCCAGAATGGCATTGTTATAAGAGCACACTTATACATAACCAAAACCCCAAAATAAAACCAAAAATACACTGATGTGAAAGTTTTTATTTCTGGATGTGAATAGCATTCCCCATCATACATCTTTCAGGATTGTCTCAGATCATTGCATTGTTAGAGTAGTCAAGTTTTCACAGGTAATCACAGTCCAATATTGCTGTTATTGTAGAGTGTTCTCCCAGTTCTGTTTTTTTCACTCTGTGTCAGTACTCACAGATCTTTCCAGATTTTTCTGAAATCAACTTGCTCATCCTTTCTTACAGAACAATAGTATTCCATTAGCAACATGTACCGCAATTTATTCAGTCATTCCCCAATTGATGGACATCCCTTCAATTTCCAATTCTTTGCCACCACAAAAAGAGCAGCTATAAATATTTTGTATAAGTAGGTCGTTTCCCTTTTTTTCTTATCTCTTTATGATTCAAAACCAGTATTGGTATTACAGGATGAAAGGGTATCCACAGTTTCATAGCCCTTTAGTTATAGATCCAAATTGCCCTCCAGGATGGTTGGATCAATTTACAACTCCACCAACAATGCATTAGTGCCCAAATTTTGTCACATTCCCTCCAACATTTATCACTTTTCTTTACTGTCATATTGGCCAATTTGATAGGTGTGAGGTGGTAACTCAGCATTGCTTAATTTGCATTTCTTGGATTAAGAGTGATTTAGTTCATTTTTTCATATGATTATTGATGGCTTTGACTTCTTCATCTGAAAATTTCTTGTTCATGTCCTTTGACCATTTGTCAATTGGGAATGGCTTGTGTGCTTATAAATTTGACTGAGTTCTTTATAAATTTGAGAAATTAAACCTTTATCACAAATATTTGTTGTAAAAGTTTCCCCCATATTATTGTTTCCCTTATAATCTTGGTTAGGTTAATTTTGTTTATACAAAAGCTTTTTAATTTTATATATTATAATTCTATCTCATGTATATATGATAGGATTATTATATTTAAAGACTGATGACATGGTATCTGATAGCAATTAAAATGTATATGAGCTTTTATTTTTCGTGTCAAAATTTCAGCTTGGCTTTTTTATCTATCTATCCATCCATCATCTATCCATGCATCTATCTATCTATCTATCTATCTATCTATCTATCT
>NW_025360465.1:0-6739 GCF_016433145.1 Gracilinanus agilis | reverse complement strand
AGAGAGAGAGAGAGAGAGAGAGAGAGAGAGAGAGAGAGAGAGAGAATATTTTCTCATAGATGAGTGTATACGTGGAAAATGTGCTTGTTGATACCTCGGTGTGATTTAGGTAGAATCAAAAACACAAAGTAAGCTTCATCTTTCACAAAAGATATATTCTTGAAACATGGGCAAATCAAATGACTATAAATTGGGTGTTCTATAAACGGAGTAGATAAGAAGTTGGCAATTTAAAGGAAGCTTCTGAGGAATCTTTTTGTAAGTGGAAGAAAGAGGCAACATGGCATAATGAACAAGAGTGCTGACGTAGACGCTCTGGTTTCCAGTGCCAGTTCTGCTACTTGCAATCAATCAAAAGATACGTGTTAAATGCTTACTCTTCACTAGGTGCTGGGGGGGAGGGGGGGAGGAGCAAGTAGAAGGAAGTCATTCCTATTCCAAAGGAGCTTACTTTCTAATGGAGGAAGAGGCAAAAATGACATATTTAAATATGTTGCATACATATACATATGCTCTATATATTTACACATGTAATTTTTATGTAAAAGTAAAACAGAGCAGAACGAATATACATGAAGTAGTTAAATACAAGGCAGTTTGGGAGGTAAGGCACCAGCTGTACAGGGGAGGAGCAGAGAAAGCTCCACGTGAGGAGGGGTGTGGGGGCATCATTGATTCTAAGATGGAAGGTAAAGATAAAAAAAAATACATGGTGGGACAACCCTATATATATATAAATACATACTTAGTGCGTGTATGTATGTATATACATCTATATATACTATCTCTGCACATATAGAATGTAAGGATCTGACTTTCCAGAGGTCATTAATAAGGAGGTGAAGTAACACTCTAAGATAGGTTCTCTATGCCTGGGCCAACATTCTGAGCCTCACTTTTATTTGTGGACATGCTTCTTCTGCGTGAGAGGAATGTATTTTTTATTTCATATTTCTCACACACACGTGTGCACGTGCACACACACACGACCTACAGGCAGAGTCAAATCAGAATTCTTCAGTTATACCAAGTCAACAAGTATTCATTATGAAGTAATTTATTTTGCAATTTCAGATTAGGACTTTAATGCATTTGGCCAAAAGCCACCGTGAACTATTTAATAATTTATTATTAACAAGTTATGGTAAAAATAAGTAGTAGTCAGGGTACTCAGAGAATGGATTCCCTAATAAAGGTGAAAGTAAGGTCAGGCACAGAGGAGAAGACCAAAGTACAAACTCTAGGGTTCTCTGAGAGATGAGAGAATGCCATGGGGTAATCTGGTGGCAATAGAGGCCAACCACACAGAGTAGCTGGCAGTGGTCAGGCCTCTTTGCGTCTTGGGTGGATGAAATACCCCACGATGATGACCTCCTCCAGGGCTTTACAAAGAATATGCAAGGGAAAGCATCTGACAGCACCTTCTGCTTTCTAGAACCATGTGGCAGTGAGTGGAAGGAGGTCTTTCTCATCTCATATAATGTGGCAGCAGAAAATTATAATCTCTCTCATCTGCTATGATCTGCCTCCTTAATCAGTCCTCTCCCTTCTCTCTTCCTTTTCTCATCTTTCTTCCTCTTCCTTCATTCAATTTCCCATTTTCTCTAGTTCCAGATGTTTCTCCTTATTTCTTTTTCCTTCTACTTTTTCTTGTATTCGCTTCTATCGATGTGTTTCTCTTCCATCTTTCACATCATCTCCTTCCTTCCTTTCTGTTTCTTTTAGGTTCTTGATGATTTTCCCTCCACCCACCCAACTAACAATTCTAATAGTAGATGTGGGAATCAATCCCTATTGTGGCACTTTTATGAAATGGCTGTTGTTCCATAGGACACCGAAGGCACTAACCTAAATACAATAGGCAAGATAGTGATCCACATTTAGTTCTATTATTGTAGCACTCAGCTGGAAGATAGAAAGAAGTCTGATGGACCAGCCAGTTAACTTTTAAAAAATGTTAATCAAGCAATCAATCAATCAAAGAAGAGAATGGGATATCTAGAAGGAAACACTGACAAGCAAGAAAGCCTGGAAAGTTTCCTGTGAGATTACTATGTGGATATGAAGAAAAGTAAGCTAAACATATAAGAGATTTGTGATTTCATTTATGTACAACCTTCTTTTTCTTTGTATATGGAGATATTTGTTTTTTTGGTTTGGTAAAATTTGGAATAAAAAACAAAACAACAACAACAAAAATGGTCCTTGCCTTCCGTGGTAGAATGGACTGTTATAGTTCCATGGCAGAATTGCCCTAATGGCTAGGCAATAGAGGCTAAGGGACTTGCCCAGGGTCATACAACTAGAAAGGTCTGTGGTCAGATTTGAACCCAGGACCTTCTATCTCTAGACTTGGCTCTCTATCCACTGAGCCACCTAGCTGCCCCACCATCCAGCTAACTCTGCATGACAAGATCCTGAGGACACTTGACAATTCCAAACCAGTCTGCTAGAGAGTTCACTTCACCACATTCTTGGCCAGCCATGTACCACTGAAAGAAATCCTGATATAAATCAGCTTTTTTTCACATTCTTCTCCTGTCTCTAGAGCTGCCTGAGGACATGACTTATCCAATGGATAGAAAGTAAGTTTGCTTGGTAAGTGACTTGCTGCTAGCTCGTGCCTATTCCTGGAAGGATCCATCTCTCTAAGAGACAGTAAGGATTCCTAGCCTACCACCTTCCCACTAGCTGGATTTCAAGGACTCTTCTTAGCGTTTGATCAAGGAAACTTTTATTTCACATGCCCTTATGCTCACAGCTCAATTTGTTGATCATAGTATTTATAGATCCTATAAAACTGGGAAAAATCTTTATTAAAGAGATGGTTAGTGGTTATCTAGAAAAGCAAATGGGCATTACTAAGGGCCAGCACTGCTTTATAAAGAAAAGGTCATGCCAGACTAACTCCTTTTTAGAAGAATACTAAACAGGTAGTTTAGGAGAATAGAATAAAGAATAATTCATCTAGATTATAAAGGTCAGTAGGTGGTACATCCTGTCTTGGACACTACCTGTAGCACCCTGGGAAGTTCTATAACCACTTTTTGCCTCAGTTTCCTCATATGTAAACTGGAAATAATTATAGTACCTAACACATAATGTGGTATGAGGAACAAAGGAGCTTGTAGTGCTTTGCAAACCTCGAAGCATGATTCAAATGCTATTACTATTTTAGCCCCCAAGCAAAAATTGGCAAAGTCTCTCAGGTTATTTTTTTGGACAATGATGGGTAGGGGGTTAGATACTTCAGTGGATAGAGGGCCAGGCCTAGAATTGGGAAGACCTGGGTTCAGATCTGGCTTTGGATACTTCCTAGCTGTATGCCAAGTCACTTAACCCCAACTGCCTGGCTCTTACCACTTTTCTATGTTGGAACCAATACTTAGTATCAATTCTAAGAAGGTATGGTTAAAAAAAAAAAAGGAAATACTGTTTAGATGTGGATTAGATGTAAATTCAATTAAGTAGATTCAGATCTCAGTGAAAGCCAAATAATAGTCGTTAATGGCACAAAATCAACTTGGAAGGTGGTTGTCAGTAGACTGCTCAATCTATGCTTGACCTTCTTGTGTTGAATATTCTTATCAACAACTTGGAATAAAGGTATGGAGGGGACCACTTATCAAATTTTCAGTTGACACAAAGCAGGGAGGAATAGTTAATACACTGGCTGACAGTCAAGATTTAAAAAGATTCCAAAGAGGCTCGAAGGCTAAACTAAACCTATGAGGTGAGATGTAAAAGAGGGAAACGTAAAGTTTTATCTTGCAGTTAAAAAATAAACTTCACAAGTACAAGATTGGGGAGGCATTACTGGATACCCTTTCATCTGAATGAAGTTATTGAGAACTTAGATCTTTCTGGATTAAGGTAGACTTGCAAATTTAATGTGTTGGTGACCTAACATGGCAGCCAAGAAACCTAATACAGTCTTGGGACACAGTATCTAGGACTTGGGATTATTACCTCTATTACCTATCTACCCTGAGGAGATGATATCTACCTAGGTACAGTTAGGAGTACCATATTTTAGGAAGGTCACTGATTACCTGGAGAGTGTATGGGAAGGCAGTCGGCAAGGTAGTAAAGGACCAATGCCACACGAAGCTTAGCTGAAGGACTGGGAGCCATTTAACTTGGAGAAAACTTGATGAGGGAGGGGAAAGGGAGAGGGAAGTATGAAGATTCGTAACAATCTGAAGCATAGTCATGTGGAAGAGGGATGAGATTTATTCAAACTGGTCTCTGCATATAGTAGTACCAAGGATAATAAGTAGATGTTAAGGAGACAAATTTAAGCCTGATATAAGGAAACACTTCCTCATAATTAGTCCTGTCCTAAAGTGGAATGGGCAGCCTCAGGAGGTAGTGGGCTTCCCTCATTTCAGCTCTTCTAAGAAAATCTGGAGAACAGCTTGTCAAGGATATGGGAGAAGGAATTCTGGGTCAAGTACAAATTGGACTAGGGAGACTGAGGTCCATTCCAGGAAATTCTGTGAAACATGACTAATGCTAAGACTACAAAGAGATATTACTTTGCCTTGGAATCATTAGTATGAATAACAATCATTGTTGCATTCCACAGTAGATGTGTTGAAGTACAGGTTAATAAAAAAAATTTTTTTGATTGGTAGGATATCAGATGATTTACTTTTGTTTTTTCCTTCAGAATTCATGGTATGCATGGAATATTTAGCATGTATTCTTGCCTCTAGTTAGGCTAATCCTAAAAGCATGCCACAAAAATTTCCTACCTCTGTCCTTCCTCTCCACCCTATCCCTTAAAAAAATGCTTTCCTTCCACCTTAGATTCAATATTGTATATCAGTTCCAAGGTAGAAGAGCAGTAAAGACTAGGCAATGCAGGTTAAGTGACTTGACCAGAGTAACAGAGCTAGGAAATGTCCTTCCTCCTCCTTTTAATTCTAAAACAGAAGAGCAGCAAGGGATAGGCAACTGAGGTGAAGTGACTTGCCCACGGTTACACAGCTGGGAATTATTTGCCTAGTTACCCCTCTCTTCCCCAGCCTTAACATCTCCTCTCCTGTCTGCCTATCCTATTTCTATACATCCTTCAAAGTTAAATTGTTGTTTAGTAATTTTCAGTTGTGCCTGACTCTCTGGAACCCCATTTTGAGGTTTTCTTGACAAAGATACTGGAGTGGTTTGTTTACCATTTCTTTCTTCAGCTCATCTGATAGATGAGGAAATAGAGGCAAACAGGGTTAAGGACTTGCCCAGGATCACACAGTTAGTAAGTATTTGAGGCTGGATTTGAACTCATGAAGATAAGTCTTCCTGACTCTAAAGCCAGTGCTCTATCCACTGTGCCATCTAGCTGTCCTTCAAAGTTAATCTCTAGTACTAATTCTTCCATTAAGTCTTCCCATTAGATCTCACTTACCTCTGTTTCCTCTCAGTTCCCATAGCATTTCTGGGCTCTACCATGCAATAATAAGCACTTTGTTATATACTGCCATATTATTTGAAATTTATTTTCTGTTCGCTTGTTTTGTCTCTCCAACTAGAATGTAAATTCCTTAGGGGCAGGAATCACACCTTACATCATTCTCTCACTTCCCAAAGCACTCTGAGCATAACTGAGCACACAGTTAGCATTAAACAAACACCTGTTGATTGTTTATTTAGGGAGAGCACTTTCTCTGTCCAGATGGATAAATATAGAATGTACTGACATTAAATATTAGCAGCTTAAGATATTGAATACTTCATTAAAAAAAAAAAAGATTAGAATTCCTTGGAACTGACAGCAAGAAATATCTTTTTGTGTACAGAAAAACATTTTGGGACATCCCTGGAAAAAGGGCTTTTGCAAAAGTAAGTCATTAATAAGTAATGTGGAACTCAACAGGGCTCTTTCCAAACTATAGAGAATTATATTTTTTACTTGGGGTTAAAGAAATCACTCTTCTAAACCTAAGTTGGCCAATCATCATCAAATAGAGGTCTTCATCTATTTTACTACCAGCATAAATTTTTCATCATTTGATAATTCAAAATGATTTATCTGTTTCTGCCTTATCTCCATGTAAATTCTGAGGAGGAAATATAGAAAAAAAATTTTAATGTAAAAATTGCCAGTGATAAGTGATATATAAAAAGTGATATAAATGATATTATTGAAGAACTATATGATTGGAAAAGAAGATGTGTCAGCCATGTAGTGTGGGCAGGAGCTTAAGAACATGAACAGTTGGAGGTCTTCACTTTGATGCTATTCTGATCCCCCCTTCTCTCTCTGTGTCTGTCTTTCTGTCTCTCTGACTCTCCACTCCTTGTCCTTCCATTCACTTGCAGAACCTGGGTCCTATGACTTCTCCTTGAATGTATTCTTTTCCTGGGGACTCAGAATTGTGCCAATCACAAGAATACAACTGTCAGGACTTGGTAATCACAACTCCCCCAACAATAATATTGCCCCATGGAGATAAGCATATAGGACTCAGGGCAACTTATCTGGTTACTTACAAAGATAAGAAGTCTCATACCTGGCCCTAGAATCCATTCCTTAGCTACAGAATTAGTTCTGAGTAAACAGTATTCTGTCACTTTCCCTCCCTCCAATTCATTCTTCCAATATTCAGTACCTGTTTTCCATATACTAACTCTGTCATGGATATGTATTATCTCTCTCTCTCTCTCTCTCTCTCTCTCTCTCTCTCTCTCTCTCTCTCTCTCTCTCTCTCTCTCTCTCTCTCTCTCTCTCGCTTTCTTT
>NW_025360464.1:0-9642 GCF_016433145.1 Gracilinanus agilis | reverse complement strand
ATATTATATAAATATATATTTAAATTTTTTATTAAGAACCTCTGTAGTAGAAGATATCTAAAATCCATCCCTCCATTAGAATAAAATCCCCTTGAGAGGAGGTAATTTTTTTTCTAGTTTCTATAGTCCCAGTTCTTAGCACAGTGCCTGGCACCTAGTAGGTGCTTAATAAATGTTTGCTGACATGACCTGACTAAAGAACCTCAATTTCTTAATTAGTAAAATTATGAGGATGGGGATCATTAACTTAAATGATCCTACATTTTTCTTCCAGTTCCAAAATTCTCGGATTTGATGGTAGCTCAGAAGGAGTGGTCCAGCGGGCATAAGGCGAACTTTGCCCTGCTGGAGATTTTTTGTCTCTGCCCCTGGTGAGGGTGGGGAGCCCAGCCTCTGGGGCAGAGACCGCTGGGTTTATCCTCCAGTGTGGTCCTCCTCTCTCTGAGTTCACCTCTGCCCCTTTGCCCTTCCCCACCACCTTGGCCTTTCTTTCTTCCTTTTATTGTTAGACCAGAAGGAACCATAATTGAGCCCTCTGACAATAGGTGAACTGTGTGATGGTGTGGGGATTTTTTTGCCTTTTCCAGACAACAATGAGCCTTCCAAGTTCATTACTGGGGACTGTTTCCCTGCAGACCCAGGAGCCAGGAGTGGCTGTTTATTATGCCCTGCAAGTGACAGTGTGATCTGGACAGGGGCCAGAGTCATTCTTGAACAGTCAAGTCCAATTAGAGGGAAAGCTCGCCACATTCCTCTGGGAGCCCTGCTAATGAATTAGTCCTACCACAAACTGAGAGGGGCTCCCAGGGCCCAAATACCTTTTGTCCATGGGATAATCTGATAATTGGAAGAAAGGGCAGCATTGCTGCATTTTGACGACAGCCTCCCCAATTCCAGGACAGAGGAGAGGCAAGAAGGTTTGCCCAGCTACTTCCAGTACCTCAAGGGGGAAAGAGTCCGTCTGTTCTCTTTTCCACCAGGCACTGCCACCAGGCTGGAGGTGGGGATGCTGCCTTGGTCTGTTTTCTGGGCTCGCAACCAGATTTGACTAATCACACCACCCCCAAATGCTTGAGTATCTTCCCTCCCAAACTAACGCTAATATCGTTACTTTATATTGACTGTCTTATAGAAATTTATTCTGCATATATTTAAGTCCGTACTCCAGAGGCAGAGTCTTTAGGGAGGCAGCATGGTGGCATGGAGAGAAGAGAGAGTTCCTTAGATTCAAGGAGGCCAGTATTGCTGGGACTTGGAAGATATTGAGTTTCTATTTGATCCTTGAGGGAAGAGGGAGCTACTTGGGGATGCAGGGATGGGAAGCCAACTGGTCAAACCTACCCTTTAAGAAGCAAGAAATTGGGAAAAGAATTTTATAATGAAAACTTCTGACAAAGGTCTAATTTCTCCAATTTATCAGGAGCTAAGTCAATTGTACAAAAAAATTAAGCCATTCCCCAATTGACATTGGTCAATTGGTCAAGGGACATGCGTAGGCAGTTTTCAGATAAAGAAATCAAAACGATCAGTAAACACATGAAAAAGTGCTCGAAATCTCTCATAATTCGAGAAATGCAAATCAATCCTACCCTTTAAAACATGACCTACATAGGATTGGAATGAGGAGAGATGGAGGCAGAGGGAGCCCTACTGCAATAGTTGAGGCAGGACAGGGTCTGAGTTAGGGTTGTGGATGGTGAGAAGAGAGGGAAGGAGGTCTGTAGAAGACAGAAAGAGCAGAAATCACAAGATCTGGAGATGGATTCAATATGTGGGGAGAGTGAAAGGGAAGAGTCAAGGTTAACGCATAGATTTTGAGCTTGAATATGGAGTTTTAAGGATGCCCAAGCCTTGAAGCAGGATGGCAATGCCTTCCACTGGTCATAAGAAAGTTGAGAAGCGGGAAGATTTATTCTGAAAGAAGTACTGGCCCTTTAAGAGGGCAATTCTTGGGATAAGTTAAAGTTTGGTCTCTGGGTGGACCACCTTTTGCTAAGAGGATGATGATATTCAAATGAATATTTCACCTAGTTTTTATCTCCTAAACACTTTCTATATACTTAGATATGTACAGAAAGTGAGTATATAATAATACTTTAAGGTTTGCAAAGTGATGTTATCTCATTTGATCTTGTGTCAGGTTTTATACATGGGGAAATAGAGGCAGAAAAAGGCTAGGTGACTTACCCAGGGTCACAGAGCTAATAAGAATCTGAGACAAGATTTGAACTTGGGTCCCACCTACATGAACCCCTTTTTCAGAATGTTTCTGTGAGCTCCTTAAGAGCAGGAAGTATCCTCTGCCTTTCTTCCTATCCCCAGCATTTAGCACAGATTCTAACTCTCAAAGTTAGTAAAAATAAAGATGCCATTTTTTTCCCCATCCAAGTTCAAATATCCATTGAAATCTACTTGTAGACTCCTGCAGGCTGAGATGAAAAACCTCTAGTAGGGAAAGCTTCTTCATGAGAGTCCCCTTATGAAATCATTCTGAGGTCCAGTTCCCATCCCAATTATATATCAGGCACTGTTCTAGGCACTGGGGGAGCAAGAACAAAAAATGAAGTCCCTGCCTTCAAAGAGCTTCCATTCTAACTTGTACATGGACACTTAGATGCAAATGAAAGACACATACAAAAAAGAAATACAAAATAAAATGAAAGATACATACAAAATAAATAGATATGCAGAAAACAATGGAAGATACACACAAAATGAATACAAGTATAAAATAAATATAAACATACATGTAACAGAAAATAGAAGATACCTACAAAATGAAAATAAATCTAAAACAAATATACAAAAGAAATGTAAGATACATACAAAAGTTATATAACTCTAAAACAAAAATACACATCGATACATTACAAAATAAATATTAATTTCATGGAGGAGGGGGTGGTTACTAGTAATTAATGAGGATCAAAAATGAGCTTCCAGGGGGCAGCTGGGTAGCTCAGTGGATTGAGAGCCAGGCCTAGAGACGGGAGGTCCTAGGTTCAAATCCAGCCGTATGACCCTGGGCAAGTCACTTGACCCCCATGGCCCACCCTTACCCCTCTTCCACCTAGGAGCCAATACACAGAAGTTAAGGGTTAAAAAAAAATTTTTTTTTAAATGAGCTTCCATAGGAAGGGGCTTCATGAGCTGAGCTCTGAAGAAAACAGTGGATTCCAAGAGGCAGAGGGGGGAAAAGGGAGAAAGACAGAGGGGACCAGAGATGGCGATGGATGTAATGCTGTGGGAGAACAATGGCATAGAGGCCAGCTTCCCTGAACCTTAGGGATAGGTAGGCTGGAACCAGCTTATGAAGGGCTTTAAATTACTAAAGCCTTTTTTATTTTGTCCTAGGGGCAATAGGGAGCTGACCAGGAGTGGAGGAGAAGTGATAAGATCAGATCTTTTGCCTTAGAAATTCCTCTTTGGCAGGAGTGTGAAAGATGGGTGGGAGAGGGGAGAGACCGAAGGCAGGAATTAACATCCTCTTGCAAAGTTCTTGAGGGATATGAGAGATTAATTTTTTGTCCATGATCACCTAACTGGTAGCTGTCCAAAGTAAGACTTGAACCCACAGCTTACTGATTCCAACGATAACTCTGATTCTTCCACCTCGCCTCCCTCTTTAAGTTTGATCAGAAGAATGGGACCTTGCAAGGCATAGTGACCGAAGGACAGGCGGCACTGCCACTCCCACCGGCTAGATCTTCAAACCCAGCAGAACTCAGAAGCAGCTGATTTCTCCATCACTTCAAGGAAATTTGGCCTCAAGGCTAAACTGTAGGACTTTTGGAGGCAAGAAGCCCTAACTTTTAGTCCCTCCTTAGACATTAAGTTTTCTGACTTTAGGGAAGCTATTTACCCCTTCTCCGACTCAGTACATGCAGAACCAGGGAACATTCCTTACCAGGGAATGAATTCTCACCTTTAAGAAGAAAGTCAAGGGACTGGGACCTTTAGTGAATTCCAAGTGGAACTCAAGAGCTGATCACTTCGATCTGAGATCACCTCCCACCTACCAGGAGCTATCGATTATGTGCATAGCAATTTGCATCCCCAAGCAGAATGCAAGCTCCTCCAGGTCTTTCTCTACGTCCCCAGCACTTGGCATCTAATAAAAATCTGATAAATGATTGTGAACCACCCACTGGAATATTAAGCACCCTGCCTTAGCCATGGGTGACTAGGCGGTTCAGTGAATAGAGTGCCAAGACTGGAGTCAAGAAAACTCATCTTCCTGAGTTTCAATCTGGTCTCAGACACCGACTAGCTAGGTGACCTTGAGAAAGTCACTTAACATTGCCTGGCCCTTACCACTCTTCTTCCTTGAAACCAATACACAATATTGGTTCCAAGATGGAAGGTATGGGTTTTTTAAATAATAATAATGTTAAAAATACATGTAAATTGGAAATATCTAATGAAATAAGAATATTTTAAAAAAGAAAAACAAACCGATATTGGACTCAAGGGACCAGAGGGTCCCTTTGGGATTGCCAGGTAAAGATTATGTGTCTAAATACTTTCTGTTACTTATTTCTTTAAGTATTTCCCTGTAAATATGCATTTTTACCCAAGTATTTGTCTACCTCTCAGGGTTGTTGTGAGGTTCAAATGAAATAACATGTAAAGCCTTTTGCAAACCTAAAAGCAATATAAATGTTAATTATTACTGATATTGTTTTTATTTATTATATAAAATATGATATATTGAGTAGACAACCCAAATGTCTCAGGATTTTAAATAAAAGCTTTGCTAAATATAGGGACCACCTAAAATCAGGGGTGGGCTAAATAGATTCTAGATTTTTACCCTTTTAACCAAAACACACCCCATCCCGGCTCGCCTGATGGTGATATATCTTGACACCAGGCCAAATCCCTGGGAAGAAATCAATTTCTTGCTATCTGAGCTTGCAAACTGAAACATGTAAGGCCTTAATAATAAAATTACACCTGTTCTCATGACAAGCCTAATCCCCTCAGTAACAGAATCCATTAGATTTGGATGAAGGCCTCGATAATGTTTACCAAATCTCCAATTGACACCAAGTTAGAAGGCATGGCTAATTGAGTTCCAGAAAGATCCCAGTGTGATCTTCCCAAGTCAGGAAGACCTGAATTTAAATTCAGCCTCAGACCACTTATAAGCTATATGACCCTAGGCAAGTAATTTCTGTTTGCCTCAGTTTCCTCATCTGTAAAATGAGGACAACAGACAATAAGTCCTTTCCTTTCTCTCTTCCTCCCGCTTGCCTTCCCTTTGCCCTTCCTTCATCCCTCTCTTCTTTCCTTCTTCCTTCCTTTCTTCCCTTTCTTCTTTCCTCCCTCCCTTCTTACTTCCATTCCCTCCTCCTTCCCTTCCTTCCTTCCTCCCTCTCTTCTTTCCTCTTTCCCTTCTTGCTACCATTCCTTCCTCCTTCCTTTTTTCTTCCCTTCCTTCCTCCCTCTTTCCTTTCCTCTCTTCTTTCTTCCCTCCCTTCTTACTTCCATTTCTTCTTCCTTCCTTCCTCCTTCCTCTCTCCCTTCTTTCCAGTAGACTTCAGATGACAGTCCTGGGTCAAATCATCCCCACCACCACCCCAGCCAAAGCACTTTCCTCACAACAGCCTTGAAGTCGATATTATTATTCCTGTTTTACTGATGACAAAACTGGGATGAGAAAGCCTGAGTCATTTGCCCAGGGCCCAGCTAAGAAGTGTCAGGAAACTAAAGCTTTTGGAACTCCAGATTCAGTGTTCTCGCCATAGAGTTGGCCTCAGTGTAGACAAACACCATAGAAGTAGAACAATAATAACATTTATATAGAATTTTAAGGCTTTCAGAGATCTCATTTTCTGAGATAAAATCACTTTAAGGAGTACAAACATATATGACTCAATTATTCAACAGCAGGAGCCAACAGATAATTGTTGAGCCCTCCCAAAATGGAATGGTTCGCCTGCCTCAGTCAGAAGGTACTAAATTCTCCCGGTCCAGGGGTATATAAAGAGAAGCTGGCAGTCCACTTGTCTGCAAGGTTCTGAAGGAGACTTCTGTATCCAATGGGTGAGATGACCTCTGAGAGGCTGAGATGCTAGTGCAGGGGTTCCCAAACTTTTTTGGCCTACCACC
This sequence comes from Gracilinanus agilis, assembly GCF_016433145.1. NCBI lineage: Eukaryota > Metazoa > Chordata > Mammalia > Didelphimorphia > Didelphidae > Gracilinanus > Gracilinanus agilis. The sequence continues at coordinate 3,528 of NW_025360464.1, read as the reverse complement.
CCCTTTCCAGAAAAAAATATTACTTAGCCCCCTGGAAATTAATTTTTTTTTAATTTTAATAGCAATTAATAGGAAAGATGTGTATTAATGTTTCTACCTTTTTGTAAAATATAGTAAAGAAAGGTGTAAATTAGAAACATTGAACTTTGAAATTATGAAATGATTTATTGAACTCAATAGAATGTAACACAAAAAAAGTGTGGCCATCACCGCCTCCCTGGATCGCTGCAGCACCCACCAGGGGGCGGTGGCGCCCACTTTGGGAATCACTGTTCTAGGGGAACAAACTCCCATTCCTGGGAGCATAGGAATGTAGCATTCCAGAGGGGAAGGGAATCTGGAGATTATGGAGTTTGAGCCCTCCATTTTACAAAGGAGGAAACCGAGTCCTCATCACTCCCACTAAAATTACCTGAAGCTACTCTTGGGTCAGAGGCAGACCTTGGAGTCCTCCGGACTCCAGGCAGAGGACTCAGAATGGGTGGTTTTGGCCACAGATTGGTTTTCCTCAGTGTCAGTGACTTCAGTCATCTTAGATGGTGGCCAGATGGTGAGAGGTGATGGGGCAAAGGGTCGTGAGTCCATCAACCAACACATTTATGATACATCTGCTGGGCCCTATCTCTGCAACAGGTACTGAGAGAAGACAAATGTATTCATTACTGTCCTTGCTGAAGGAAATAGAATAATAATAATAATAATATTTATAGAGAATTTTAAGGTTTGCAAATATCTCATTTTCTGAGATAAAATCAATGTAAAGACCACAAACATAAGTGACTCAATTATTCAACCGCAGGAGCCAACTGATAATTAACTGCTCAGCTATGCGGTCCCCAAAATAACTGTTAGTGGAGTCTAGAAGGAGGGAGCAAAGAGGATTAAAGTCACCACTGAAAAAGGTCAAATAGAAGGAGGATGGGCTCTGAAGGCCACTGGCATTTGGCAGCATGGTATGGCCCAAAGGTGTCACACACGTACCTACACACATACACACTGGCTGCAAATCAGATTAAAATGTCATTGGGGGTAGGGGAACTAGGTGGCTCAGGTCTAGAGTCAGGAGGTTTGGGGTTCAAATTTGACCTCAGACACTTCCTGACTGTATGACTGGTCAAATCACTTAACCCCCATTGCCCAGCCCTTAACACTCTTTTGCATTGCAACCAATACTTATTCTTGATTCTAAGACAGAAGGTAAGGACTTTTTTAAAATATAATTGGGAAATGTTTAATAATAATATAAATTAAAAAATAATAAAACAAAAAATAATGTTAGTTTTCTGCTTTCTAAGTCAATATGGAGCCCAAATTTTATTCTATTTGATTCTGATACCACTAATAAAATGGATAGAAACCTAGACTTGGAGTCAGGAAGCCCTGAGTTCAAATCCCCACCTTAGACATTTCCTAGATGGGTGACCAAGAGTAAATCACATCAACTCTTTGTGCCTTGATTTCCTGAGCTACAAAATGAAAAAATTAGATTCAATCATGACTTAAAGTCCCTTCCAGTTTTAAAGGCTTTCCAGAAGAAATTGACTTTGTACTTGGTTTAGAGAGGAATGAGTAGAATTTGAATTAGCAGAAAGAAAAGGGCTTCCAGGAGGAGGTGAGTGGTAAAATCTGCTGGATAGTCTAGGGTGGGGAGTTATGGAAGATAAGAGCCTAAATCCAATGCCTTGGGTCAGTCCCAGGTGAAATCTCGGTCCTGTTTCTAGTGGCCTCCTCCCTTCTTTCCTTTTCTGAGCTTCTTTTCTTCTCTTTCTGGGGAGTCAGGTCCTGCTAGGTACCTATTGCCCACCAGCCTTCCCTAGATGCCCAGGGTCTCCCACCCTGAGGGAGTGCTTCGTAGGCTTTCACAGTCCTTTTAACTGAGCAATCTGGACAATTTAAGCCCAGAGCTGAAGGGTTCAAATTTCAGTGTGCTTTCTCTCTCCTTTTCTCTCTCTGTCTCTCTCTGTCTCTCTGTCTGTCTGTCTCTCTGTGTCTCTCTGTCTCTCTCTGTGTCTCTCTCTGTCTCTGTCTGTCTGTCTGTGTCTCTGTCTGTGTCTCTGTCTGTGTCTCTGTCTGTGTCTCTCTCTCTCTCTGTCTCTCTCTCTCTCTCTCTGTCTCTCTCTCTCTCTCTCTCTCTCTCTGTCTCTGTCTCTGTCTCTGTCTGCCTTTCTTTCTCTGTCTGTCTCCGTCTCTCTGTCTCTCTGCCTCTGCTTCTCTCTGTCTGTCTGTCTGTCTGTCTGTGTCTCTCTCTTCCCTCTCTCCTTCCCTCTCCTTCTGTCTGTCTCTCCCAAGGCTGCATGACCCTGGACAAGTCCTATAACTTCTTTGTCCCCCAGGCTCCTCTCTCAGCCCATAAATTCCAAAGAAAGTCTGGATTGGTAATTGTAGAGGAAACTCCTCACTAGAACACCCACAGATCTGGCTTGGAAAAAAACAAAAAACAAAAAAACCACCACCACCAGAGCTACAGGCTATTCCCAGGAATATTTGCATTTCAACTAGGGAATTCCTGGAGCCAGTGGAATGGATAGATACTATCGTTAGACTGAGGGGCCAAAGGGGCCTTAGAGGTCATAAAATTTAACTCTTTCCTTTCACAGAGGAGGCTATTGAGACTCCAAGGAGTTGACTGTTGTTCCAGGTCATAGTAATAGTAATAGGTAACATTTCAATAGCATCTACTATATACCAGGCACTGTGCTAAGAACCTTACAAGCATTATCTCATCTGATTCTCACAACAATCCTGGGAGGTAGCTGCTATTATTATCCCCATTTTGCAGATGAGGAAAATCAGGCAAATAGAATTTGAGTGATTTGTCCAGGGTTCCCCAGCTAAGAAGGGTCTGAAGTCAGATTTGAACTCCTGACTCCAGGTTCTGTGCTCTGGGATTTGGAGCCAGGATTTTCAACTCTAAATCTATTCTTCTCTCCAAAATCTCACATTCTTTCTAGTATGCCATTTCAATAAAAAACAAGCATGTGTTGTATTTTTGTTATGACCCAACTTGTCATTTCATCTTTGTAATGAGTCAGTTAAGTCAATAAGCATCTGTTAGGAGCCTTCCATGTACCAGGCACCATGCTAAGAGCCCAAGGGTAGAAAGAAAGACAGAAGGCAATCCCTGATCAGCTCTGTTCAAACAAGACATGCACAGGATAAATTAGGGATAATCTTAGAAGGAAGGGACCAGCATGAAGAGAGAGCAGGAACCCTGAGTGAGAAAATTCTCCCTCTTCATGCCAGTGAACAAAGATTCTACAATGTATAGTCTTAGAGCCAAGCCAGAGACACGGAGAGATTGTGTGATTGCCCTCGTCTTAAAGCTAGTACCTGTCAGAGATGGGATTTGAACTCAGGGCTTTAGGATTCTAAGGTTCACCCTCTACCATTACCTTGATATGTCTTTTCTGACTTTCCTATGAATTATTCTTGCTATAATTATAATCATGTCTCTCTCTCTCTCTCTCTCTCTCTCTCTCTCTCTCTCTCTCTCTCTCTCTCTCTCTCTCTCTCTCTCACACACACACA
>NW_025360463.1:0-5207 GCF_016433145.1 Gracilinanus agilis | reverse complement strand
TATATATATATCTATGAATGAATATATATATATATATATATATATAGCCCTTACTGTGACATCCTAGCCCCACTGCATTTCCCAGAGCACCCAGAAATGGTCCCACCCAGGATATCAAAGGATGCTACCTGACTTAAAACCAGAATCTGGATCTGGTCCCTTGGAAGAACAGGAAGCAAGACTAAATAAATAGCAACAAGGTGAATCAAGGGCATGCTGCAGCCCCTCTCCCTGCCCTCCCTTCCTTCTCTCCTTTCTTCCTTGTCCTTCAAAGAATTGATTTTTGCTCAAATACACAGAGAGATCTAATGCTTTGAGGTCAGGATGCTCTGACTTGGCTCTCCCCTCATGCTGGGATTTTGTTCTCTCTCAGGCCTCTCCTTGGGGCAGGGAGCAGGGACGATGACGACGATGAGGACGACAACAACGACGGTGCTTTGTACCCCAGAGGGTCTCATGTTTCTGTTTATCTCTTTCTTGCCCTCTCCTTCCCTGGTAGCCCTTTCTCTGCCTCTTACTAATGCAAGGAGACCTATATTGCATCAGGAAGGTGGGGGATTTGCTTCAGTGTGTTTGTGCTGTTTCTCCTGGTCACTGTTTGTTCAGCTCAAAAATGTGACCAATCTGGAGAGGCACTTGAGGTTCATTGAAAAGAGCTGGTAGCCTAGGAAGCAGGGGACCTACCACTTAGGAGCTGGGTGAATGTGAATAAATCAGTCTCTCTGAGTCTCAGTTTCCTCATCTTTAAAATGGTGGTGATCTCTTTGTAAACTACCTGCCAGAGTGACAGAAAGAAACATGCTTTGTGAATATTCCACTGCCCTCAAAATGGTAGCTAGTTATTGTGGACATCCATCCCCATCAGCATCACCGAGAATTTTTTCTTTCAATTCGGAAGGTCTTTGTTAGTGTGGTTCCGTGCTTGACTCTGTGCTGGGTATTGTCAGGGACCAAAAAAAGATAAAGATGGCGGAGAAGAGGACCACTCAAGAATTCATTTACAGGGGCAGCTCAGGTGACTCAGTGGATAGAATGCCAGGCCTGGAGTCACGAGGTCTTGGGTTCAAATCTTACCTCAGACATTTACTAACTGAGGGACCACCCTGGGCAAGTCACTTCATCTTGTTGGCCTCAGTTTCCTCATCTGTAAAATGAGCTGGAGAAGGAAATGACTAACCACTCTAGTATCTTTGTTCAGAAGACCCCAAATAAGATCATTAAGAGTCAGACATGTCTAAAAATAACTAAACAGTCCAACCTGTGCCTGACCAAAAATCTTCTGTACAACATTCTACAATGTGAATTTAAAATGAGATAATGTATATTTATAAAACATTTTGTAAACCTTTAAGAGCTATATAAATGCTAGCTATTATTAATAATAATGTCATCATCATTCACTGGACAAGAATCTTCCAGCCTTCACTAAGACATCAAGGGAAGAAGAAGCCATTCCCTCCTGAGGCAACCCTTTCTATCCCTCTGAACTCTGCCTGTCAGCAACATCCTCCCATTGTCCCTGGTTCTACCCTCTTGGTTGAGCAGAACAAAGCTAATCCCTGTTCCCTGGGATAGCCCTCCTGATACTTGATTACACAGCTGCCATGCATCCCTTCTCTCCCCTCCCCATCTTCTCTTCTCTGTGTTAAACGTCTTCGTTTACTTCTAACAGACCTCTTTTGGCATCTTCCACTTGCCTTTAGCTCTCCTTCAGAGACTATAATGATTCCAGAAATTATCACTTCTTTTAGGCTATATCGTCTTTTTTTAACTATAAAGGCAGTTGAGGCACTGAGAAGCAGCAGCTGAGCCCAAATCAGAGTACAACCCAGGGGTGACAAGCCAGGCTGGGGTCATGAACCAGCTGGGGGCTGGATGCATTGTGGTTGGGAGAGGTATCGACAATGAATGGGTCATCCTGCCTGAGAAGCCCAATCTTCGAGTGGAAAGGGTCCCTCAGAGGTCATGGAGTCTATCCCACACTCGAGCAGTTGTCGTCTTTACGACGTACCCAACAATTTGTCCTTTCGCCTTCCCTTGAATACTCCCAGTGATGGAAAAACCCGAGGCAGCCCATTTTGTGAAGCCCCAATTGTTAACAGGCTTCTTTTTCTTTCGTCTAGCTGAAATTTTACTCCCTCCTAAAATCGAGTGGTGAAGTACATAGAGGAGCCAGACCTGGAATTAGGAAGACTCATCTTCTTGAATTCAAATCCAGCCTCAGAAATGCTAGTGTGTCATCCTGGGCAAGTCAGTTAACCCTGCCTGCCTCAGTTTCCTCATCTGTAAAATGAGCTGGAGAGGAAATGGCAAACCAGTCCAGTATCTTTGCCCAAAAAAAAAAAACCCCAAATGGGATCACAAAGACTCAGACACGACTGAAAACAATTGAACAACAACAATGATGACCAGTTCTCATTCTGTCCGTTAGCACTAAGAAGAAATAGAAAATAAGAGTGCTGGAATTCAAACCCAGCGTAATTTCCACACTGCCTCTTATCTGGAAAAGGTCTAGAGTGAGAACTCTGAGGAATGCTACAGGAGACAGATAAATATTTGAATGAAAGACTTACCAAGCAGCCACGAAGGCCCAGCTAAGGTCATGTAGCCTAAAGCGATAGTGAGGGGCAGCTACATGGGGTAGTTAATAGAGCGCCACGTTTGGAGTCAAGAAGACCTGGGTTTCAGTGGAATTGCTCACTGGCTACAGAAGGGGGGGTAGGAGGAGAGGAGGGAAATAAAATGATTCATGTAACCATGGAAAACTATTCTTAATTAATTAATTAATTAAACTTAAAGACTACCAAAAAAAAAAAAAGAAAGAGAACAAGAGCCTTGATATAAATGGTTTGAAGTTTTATCATCTAGACTTTAAAAAAAAGAAGATGACCTGGGTTTAACTACTGCCTCAAACATTTCCTAGCTAGGTGATGCTGGGCAAGTCACTTAATCACTGTCTGCCTCAGTTTCCTCATCTGTAAAATGAGTTTATAACAACACCTATCTCCCAGATGTTATGAGGATCAAATGAGATCTTAGCACAGTGCGTGTTATATATGTATGTTAGTTATTATTGGGAGGATCAGATAAGATAATAGTTGTAATGTGCCTAACATGTCAGTGTCTGGCATAAAGCAAATGTTATTTACATGTCAGCTATTATTACTATCATGAATTATATTATTGATATGTTAATATAGTACATAATTATATGCAACATATAATTCTATAATAACTATATAATACATTATATATTAATATTATTATTTGACACAATTCTCTGACTTTCCTTAGCGTTCAGGAGGCAACTTGTTTAGTGAATGGGATACTGGGCTGAGAGTCAAGAAGACCCAGGTTCAAATCTCATCTTAGGCTTTGTGACCCTGGACAAGCCCTCCAACCTCCATGGGCCTCAGTTTCCTTATTTGTAAAATGAGTGAAATCCAATTTAGTGGCACCTAGGGTCCCACTGAGCTCAAAATCTGTGATCCTCTGTTTGGCAGCCCAGGAGTGGGATGGAGGAAAGCAGATGGTGAGGGTCGGGGATCAGCAGGACAGAAATGGTTGAAGATTGGCATGGGGAGGCCTTTTAGAGACCTCAGTGAATCCTCAAAGTGACTGCCCTTCAAGCCCAGGGGGAGAAGGAGCATACGTGAAGCCAAACCCATGGCAGGCAATGGAAGCAGGAGGGACTGGGGTGTTTGTTGGAAGATTCAAACAAGGAGATTACTGAACAGGCTCAGCTGGAGTGTGGGAGGAATAGGAGAGATAAAAGAATAAATCTAAATTGTTGTTGGAAAAGCAGTATGATATAGTGGGGAAAGAACTGGGCTTGGTAACAGGAAGCTTGATTTTTTACTAGCTATCTGTCCTTGGACGAGCCCTTGAACCATCTTCTGCAAAAATGGGTGTCATGGGGCAGCTAGGTGGCTTAGTGAATGGACAGTCAGATGCTGGTATCAAATCTGGCCTCAGATTTCTTCTAGCTGTGGGACCCTGGACAAGTCACTTAACCCCCATTGCCTAGTCCTTTCTGCTCTCCTGTTTTGGAACCGATGCTCAGTATTGGTTCTAAGACAGAAGGTAGTAAGGGTTTAAAAAATGAGGATCATGATGTGAGTCTTACCTTTCTTCCATTGTGAGGAGAGTGCTTTGTAGGCTTAGAAGTTATGAGAGTTGTAACTTATTCATCATTCTCATCCATTCATTCTGGACCCTCCCCACAGCCCGTTCACCCTTGCCCCCTTCAGCTCAATGCGAAGCCCCTAGGTCTGTGCCTAATAAGTCTTCAGTCAATGAGGCTGAGCAAGCCCCAGACAGCCTGATTTCTGGATATCAGCTTCTCTGGATTAGAGTATTATTAATCCACATTTCATGAACTTGGAGCTGGGAGAGAGGCAGCAAAGACTCTGGAGTCTGGAGTTTGAATCTTGGCTCTGTTATCATCTCGGTGATCTTGGGCCAGTCCATAGAGCTCTCTGGGTCTCTCATATACAAATGCTGGTTACTTTCCTTGATCTCTGAGCAGTGAATAGAGCCCCAAGACTGGAGTCAGGAAGACCAATCAAGTCTCAGACACTATCTCTATGACCCTGAGCAAGTCACTCAATCTCTTTGCCTCAGTTTCCTCAAATAGAGAGAAAAATAACACCTACTTCCCTGAGTCATAAGGATTTAATGAGATAATATTGGGAAGCCCTTAGCACTTTACCTGGCACACAGGAAATGCTTCATTAAGGCTTGTTTCCTCCCATCCTTTCTTTTATGGTGTAGTGAATGGGGTGCCAGACTTGTCCTGAATCAGAAAAACCTACATTTGAATACAGGTTCAGATATTACTAGCTACATATTCACTTTTTTTCTGAACCTCAGTTTCCTCATTTGTAAAATGGAAATGATAATAATTTCTTCCTCACTGGATTCTTGTCAAATGGAATAGTATATAATGAATACCTTGTAAGCCTGAAAGTGCTACTAAGTACATATTTGAATTGCTTTATTAATAGAATAGCTACGTGGCCCAGTGGAGAGAGCACGAACTCCAGTCAGGAGGACCCAAGTTCAAATACAACCTCAGACACATACTAGTTGTGTGACCTTGAGCAAGTCACTTAACCTTGTTTGTCTTAGTTCTTCATCCACAAAATGAGCCGGAGAAGGAAACAGCAGAGAGAGAGAGAGAGAGAGAGAGAGAGAGAGAGAGAGAG
>NW_025360462.1:0-3198 GCF_016433145.1 Gracilinanus agilis | reverse complement strand
GAGAGGAGAGGAGAGGAGAAGAGAGGAGAGGAGAGGAGGAAGGAAGAGAGGGGAGGGAAGGGGAAAAAAGGAATGTGAGCTTCTTGAGGGCAGAAATTGCCCCTTTTGCCATTCTTTGTGGGGATAGTGCCTAGCACATACTAAATGCATAATAAATGCTTGTTGACTAAGCTTCTGATCCTAGGTTCCTGTGATCCTTTGAGTCACCCTCTCACTGCAAATTTGTGTTCTCTTTTCCTATAGGACCATATGATCTCTGAGGATCCTTCTAGCCATGATATCTTGTGATACACTTGTGATCCAAGCTGTGGAAAGGCTATATTTTCTCTGTCACTTTCTTCTTCTGAGGTAACAGGGTCCTAGAATTTAGAGCTCAAAGGACATCATATAGTCCTAATTTGACAGAGAAGAAAACCAAGGGCTTAACTTGCCCATAGCTAAACATGTCACAGAAAGTATGCAATAAAATCATGGTTCAAATTCCAAAGCTCTGACTCACTTCAATAGCATTCGGCAAACACATATGAAGTACCTACTATGTATGTACATGGCATAATGGGTAGAGAATTGGCCTCCCAGTCTGTAAGATCTGGGTTTGAATCCTACACTCTGGTTGTGTTACTTTGGATAAGTCACTTAACTTTTATATGTCACCATATGAGTAAGTACATTTGGACAACCCTGAGATGATAAATTATAAAGAAGGTGCTTTGGGAGAGGGAGTTGCTCACTAAGTTTTCCATACACCAAAAAAAATCTGATTAAAAAAACTCTCAAAATTGTTCCAGGCATGTGCCAAGCCTGTGTTAGGCTTTGGAAATAAATATCAAGGCAAAAATAGCCCTGCTCCTCTAGGGAATACTTGCTGTCTACTCTACCTCTCCTTTTACTGACAAGGAAAGAATTCAATGCCAAGGGTGTCTATCTGGTAAATTGAGCCCCTTCCACATACCCAGTTCTGGTCACTCAGGCCAAGGTCTCTTCTCCTTCCTCCTTAATGATCTAATCACGAGATCATAGATTAAAGAGACAGAAGAAAGAATATCTAGTATGACTCTTTCATTTTACAGAGAAACTGAGACCCAGAGAAGCAGACATTTGCTTCAAATCTCTGTTAGCCAGTAAGTAACCGGGCTGAGATTCAAACCCAGGACTTTTGCTTCTAAATCCAGGACTCTTCCCATTGCACCAAGTTGCTTCCCATGATCTGGCCAGATTACTTCAACTGCCTTCCACATGTGTAACTCTCCTCTTCATTCTGGTAATTGAGCCATCTTTCCAATCCAAAAGTGTACAAGGAGCAGTCTATTTACCTAGAACAGAGCGGAGACTGGCCTTCTAAGTCATTATCCACTCCACAAGGATTTACTTCTAGTTGAGTTTGTCGCTACGGAGTTAGAAGACCTGCGTGGAGTAATCCATACTCTCCTTTTGCTCTTCTGGCAGTTTACAGAAATGACTGTTCTATATTGAGTGACTCAGACTTATTAGCATTTATTGGACTTGTGGTATTAGTCCTTCCCTCCAAGGGTGTTCAAGTGTGGATATTCAAGGATGGTGAAGCCCTTTTTAGGGATGTTCATCTACCTTCCTGGCACCCAACTCTCACCTGTGGCTCCAAGAAGCTACAGCATGGGCAGCAACTACCCCTGGTAAACCATTTGGGCATGTAGGTAACTGATGGCCCACAAACCTGTTGGGTAAATTAAGGAGATGTCTTCCCAAGAACGTGAAGACTTCCCCTAGTGGAATGGGCAGATGAGAACAATTTGTTCCACTGGCCATGAAAGCAGCACTATGGAATGCTTAGAGCTTGATAAGACATGGAAGATGCCAAGGTCTTCCACTGTATCCTGAGTCATCACTGGTTGTTCTGGCTTTTGTCTTGCTGCTGACATTTAATGATTCTGGAAAGAGAGTGAAGCTGATGGCTTTGTGTAACTCTGCCTCACTTAAATCCAACTCATGGGCAAGTGAAGGCATCAGCATCCTCTTCAAAAATGAAGGACGAACAAGAATTTCTCTCCAACCATTGTGCAACCAATCCCAGTGAGAAGCAAGGTCACTTGATTCTGACTTCCTCTGTCATATTCTTGATGAATCTGGTGGTTCAATTCCATATCACAATAGTATTTGCTTTTATTCCTCCCTTCAAAATGGCTTTCTTCTAAAGGCAAGTCATTATGTTCACAATGGATCTAGCCATTTGTGCAAATGAACCCCTATATTGGACATTCATAGGATGATTGAGCCTGATCTTCTCTTGAAGACTTTAGAAGACTGGCATACAACCTCTATTCTCATCTGATTTTATGGAAGAATACTGCATTAAGTGCCTTGCTATAGGTGTAGTACATGGGAAAGAGCAGTAACTCCTAAGTCAGAGGACCTGGGTTCAAATCACACACCTGCTTACCTTAGGCAAATCATTTAACTTCCCTGGGCCTCAGTTTACTCATTTGTATTTTTTTAAACCCTTAATCTCGGTGTATTGTCTCATAGGTGGAAGAGTGGTAAGGGTGGGCAACGGGGGTCAAGTGACTTGCCCAGGGTCACACAGCTGGGAAGTGGCTGAGGCCGGGTTTGAACCTAGGACCTCCTGTCTCTAGACCTGACTCTCACTCCACTGAGCTACCCAGCTGCCCTCCTCATTTGTAAATGAGGAAGTTGGACTAGTTGGCCCATAAAGTACCTTCTAGCTCTAATTCTATGCTCTAACTTACAGAGAAGGTCATTATGTCCCAGAGAAAGTGACTTGTTCAAAGCAGTAAGGGGCAGGTATGGAATTCTGACCCAGATCTTCTGATTCCAATTTCAATGCTAACTTCAGTATTACTATTTCATGCCCCAAATCCAAGGAGACAATCTCTAAGGTTCCCCTCTAGCTCTAACATTCTATGAGTTCAACTTCTTAGAATGGACTGACAGACCTAGAAGGCATATGTGCTAAGATATTGGGATCCAGACCTCAGAAGAGTAGGAAGAAGGAAGAAAAGAAAGCAGAGAGGAAGGGAGAGGGGAAGGGAGAGACAAAAGGAGGGAGATAATGGAAAGGAGAGGGAAAGAAGGGGGAGAAGGAAGGAAAAGGAAAGGGAAGGAGAGAATGAACACCCTTTTACCAAAAAGAAACCCTGTTTTAAAAAAAGGAAGGAGGGAAGGAAGAAAGAAAGAAAGAAAGAAAGAAAGAAAGAAAGAAAG
>NW_025360461.1:0-1737 GCF_016433145.1 Gracilinanus agilis | reverse complement strand
GTGGTGGCAAAAAACTGGAAAAGGAGGGTATGCCCTTCAATTGGGGAATGGCTGCACAAATTGTGGTATATGCTGGTGATGGAATACTATTGTGCTCAAAGGAATAATAAACTGGAGGAATTCCATGTAAACTGGAAAGACCTCCAGGAATTGATGCAGAGTGAAAGGAGCAGAGCCAAAAGAACATTGTACATGGAGACCAATACACTGTAGTAAAATAGAATGTAATGGACTTCTCTACTAGCAGCAATGCAAGGACCCAGGATAATTCTGAGGGACTTATTGAAAAGAACACTACCCACATTCAGAGGAAGAACTACAGGAGTGGAAACAGAAGAAAAACAACTGCTTGAACACATGGGTTGAGGCAGACATGATTGGGGATGTAGACTCAAAACTACCACACCAATACAACTATCAACAATTTAGAAATAGGTCTTGATCAATGACACATGTTAAAACCAGTGGAAATACACATCAACCATGGTGTGTGTGGGGGGGAGCTCCAACGATGAAGGGGAAAGTAAAAGCACGAATTATGTAACCATGTTAACTTTTCTAAAAAATAAATATTAATAAATGTTTAAAAAATAAAATAAAATATCTGGAATCAGTTTTCTTCATTGATGAAAATGATGAGTGGTATACTAAATATGCTCTAAAGTCATAAAATCTATGATTCTATGATGTTACATAGCATATAGCCAAATAGATGTCACTTGGAACTCCACTGAAGACATACAAAGTTGATACTGAACCAGTAATGAGCACTTTTTCCCCTTTAAAATTTTTTTCCAACTAAAAAGCATTTGTTTTCTCTTCCTCACATTTTCCCTAATGAATTGTTTTAGTCTTGCCATTCAACAAATTCCAAATCTAACTAATTGTCTTATACCATAGCCTATATCTATCCATATTTTTTCATAAGACCTACAAGAAATCTCTCCTATATAATGTTTTGCTAAAATCTGAGAAAACTATACTCAGTCTTTGTATTTCTCACCTAAGGCTAAAATATGGGGATTTCTGAACAAGATGGAGTATACCTAATAAAGGCTGATAATTGTCTATTTTCTGAGTTCCTTACAAATTTAATCAGAGGTACCTTAACATAATTGAAGGAGAATAATATGTCTTCTGCCTCCTATGTTGCATATGTCTCTCCACCAAATTAGAAAGCATAGAGTACCTATAATGAAAAAAGAAGAGACATTTGAGACACCTTTGGTTCCAAGAAAACAAAACCAAGGAAGGAGCCAGTAGTAAAACCTCAGTCCTCAAGCACTGAAATACAAATGTCCAAAGTTTAGGTAACAAGCAAGAACAGTGGTCCAAATGAAAGGAAGCAAATCTGATCTTAAAGCTAATTCTGAGACTTGTTAGGATGAAAACTACAAATCAATTGTGAGTCTATATGGGTATTCCTTAGTCAAATAATAGGATGGAGTGGGGAGAATATTAAGAAAATATACTCATGTGGTGAAAACCAGGACCAAAGAGAGACACGTTCTATGGAATACATCTGGTTGGAGGTCAATGGAGAGAAAAACAAATTATCCTGTCACTGGACCACCTAGATAGGAAAAGCAGATAAATGAGAGCTTTGGAAAATAGATCACAAGCCTAGCACAAAACAGTGCAGGGGAACTGAATCATAAAGACATCTGTTTCTCAATCTCTCTCTCTCTCTCTCTCTCTCTCTCTCTCTCTCTCTCTCTCTCTCTCTCCTGTCTCTTA
>NW_025360460.1:0-1385 GCF_016433145.1 Gracilinanus agilis | reverse complement strand
TCTCTCTCTCTCTCTCTTTCTCTCTCCCTCTCTTTCTCTTTTCCTCTCTCCCTCTTCCTCTCTCTTTACTCTCTCTCTTCCCCTCTCTCTACATCTCTCTCCCTGTCTCTGTCACCCTCTTTCTCCCCAATATACTATCCTTAATGTAGTATTTGAGAAATATCTAGATAAAGAAAAACATTTGCCTCCATCTCTGTATTTTAAGAGAATGACTTGAAGCTTAAACAATCCTGATCATTACCTGGATTCTCCACATCAACTTGTGTGTTCCATTCTCCAATATACCATTAGAATTATGGGTCACTGGACCAACCTCTGTGTGCCATAGTTTCTCTGGCTATAAAATGAGCATAATGATACCTTACAAAGCTGGCATGAAGAATAACGAAGTGACCAAGCCCAGGTGCCTTGAGCTCTCAGTGAGAAGGTTGTGCCTAGAGCAACAGGTGGAGTTCCAAGGCCTAAATACCTTTGGGAAGAATGTTGATGCTCACTGGCCTGGCACCTGGAGAGCTGCCATGCAGCATCGGGGTTCTTGGAGTCTTCATCTTCTTCCTTATTGAAAAAAAAAAAAAAAGAGAAGACTCGTTGCAAAAAAAAAAAAAAAATCAAAGATTTACTGAGTTGCCAATACTATGAGCAAAACTGAAAGAGTAGAGGATAATGGCCAGTCAGTTACCTCCAGGTCACTGGTTCCAGTCAAGCCTGGGGAGCAGCAACTGAAAGTTATTACCATCTGCTGGGTGGCCTCAATCCATTTGCTGCCGTCCACATTGTAACTGGCAGACTCAACAGAGATGCTGGCACGAGGGCTGCCTGGAAGTGGGTCACCACGCCTGAGCACTGAGGCATACTCCTGGCTGGGAGTGGTCAGAGGAAGAGAATGAGAAGTTTGCATGACGTCCAGCAAAGACTGGAAGTATCTCTGCTGGCTCCAAGACCCTGATCAGCATTAACTGAAGAGGGCAGCTGTTTCTGGAAATCCCCAGACTCCAGAAGGGAACTGGATGTTCATCCTCTCTGTCTGTTTCTGCGCCAGTCTTTGTCTCTTTGTCTCTCTGTGTCTCTCTATCATCTCTTTTTCACTACCAGCCTCTCTGTCTTTTTCTCTCTCCTCTTTATCTTTCTTCTCTTTCTCTCTTCCTTAGTATAGTACCTGGCACATAGCAAATGACTGATAAATAATTTTTTTCATTCATCTATCTATTCATTCCTCTCCTCTCTCTCCTTTCATTCCTTCCCTCCTCTCTTCTCAAATTTCTTCTCTTGTTTTCTCTCATTCTGTCTCCTCACTCTCATTCCTCTTCCCTCCCCTCTTCTCTCCTCTTTTTCTTCTCTCTCCAACAGAGAGAGAGAGAGAGAGAGAGAGAGAGAGAGAGAGAGAG
>NW_025360459.1:0-3892 GCF_016433145.1 Gracilinanus agilis | reverse complement strand
AGAGAAGGAGGGAAGGAGACAGAGACAGAGACAGAGAGACAGAGAGAAAGACAGAGAGACAGAGAGACAGAGAGACACAGAGACAGAGAGGAGAATCAAAGAAAGGATAACACTTATGCTTTGGGATGGTTAGGACAATAGCTGACGATAGAGAGAAGGTAGAGTAGCTCCATTCTCATTTCAACCTGAATGATATTTGTTCTGGAGGGCATTGATATTGGTCAATAAAGAGAGTTTAGGAGAGTGCCCAGCTGCAGCTGATGAATCCAAATCTTCTGGCCCAGATGAATGACATCTTCAGGTCCTGACAGACCTGGCTAATGTGATGGCTAGTCTCTGTCAGAGCTATTTGAAGGCTCATGGGAAAAGAGAGAAATACAAGAAGTGTGTAGAAGGTTTCTCCTTTTTAAAAAGGTGAAGAGAATCTGGATAATCCTATGTCATGATGGCAGGGATCACTTTTATGTATGGCTTGGACCAGAAGATTTCAGATATCCCTTCCAGTTCTCAAATGATAGGATTCCAGAGACATGGATCCCTATATTAGTGACTGCTGGTTGTATGTGTCCATTTGGTTTTCTCACAGGTATAACTCAGGTATAACCCTAAATTGACTGTTTCGATGGGGGGGGGCAATACTATCTTCCCCAGACCTTGGGCTCTGAATCTAGGAGTTGTCCTGGATTCAGGATCTCTCACAACCTACATCCAAGCTGTTGACAAGGCCTTTGCATTTCACCTTTGAAGTATGTATTCAACATGCCTCCTTTCTCCTCTAACACTTGTCCCTGCCTTGATGCAGACCTTCATCCCCTCACACTTGGACTATTGCAAGTTGACCTACCCTGAGTCTCTCTCCAGTTTAGTCCATTCCCCAGTCAGCAGCTGGTTTTCCTAGTGTCCGTCTGATCACATTATCTCTATACTCAACCAATGGCAGCTCCCTGTCACCTATTGCCACCAGGATCAAATACAACCTTGTCCTGTCACCCAACTCCCACCTTTCCAGTCTTTTGACATCTTACCCAATGTACTCTTCAATCCAGTGACACTGGCCTCCTCGCCTTTCCACAAACAAGATATTCTTTCTCTTGACTCTGAACATTTTTCTCTTGCCATCCCCCAGGCCTAGAATGCCACCCCCACAATTATCTCTGCTTTTTGGCCTTCCTGGGTTGCTTTGAGTCTCATCTAAACTCCATCTTTTATAGGAGGCTTTTCCCAACACTTCTTAATTAAAAACAACAACAACCCTGTCTTAGAATCAAAACTAAGTGTCAGTTCTGAGGCAGAAGTGCCAAGGGAAGAGAGAGTCAGCCTAACTTACTCATGTGACAATTCAAAGGGAAGCAGTCTGAGGTCTCATCAGAGATCCTTCAACACTAAGTTCCAAGAGCCAACTGCCTCCACAGGAAGTTACCACCATATTTAAAAGAGCATCTTTCGTCACTTCCTGCATCCACCTCCAGTTTCATGTGGACAAATGGCAACCTCAACACTGTTTTGGACTGCCCGAAGGACAGTCCCTTGTTTTCTATTTGTCACTTACTATCACCTAAGGGCTAGGCAATGGGTGTTAAGTGACTTGCCCATGGTCACATAGACCAATTTGATGCTAGGACTTGACCCTTCTTAATTTTAATGCCTTCTTTCTGTTGATTATTTCTTATTGATTCTGTAAATAGCAGATTTCTATAGAGCCATTTGCATGTTTTCTCCTCTACTAGATTGTGAACTCCTAGAAAACCCAGGTTATTATTTGCCTTTCTTTGTATTTCTAGCACTTAGCAGAGTGCCTGGCACAAAGTAGGTGCTTGAACAATGCTACAGGGGCAGCTGGGTAGCATGGTGGATAGAGTACTGACCAGCCCTGAAGCTGGCAGTACCTGGGTTCAAATCTGGTCTCAGATACTTCCCAGCTGTTTGACCTTGGGCAAGTTGCTTAGTACCGATTGCCTAGCCCTTACCCCTCTTCTGTCTTAGAACTGATACAAAGAACGAAGATAAGGGTTTAAAAAAATAAATGTTTGCTGACCATATTATATCCCAAGAAGAGAATGAAGCTCCCTGAGAATAGGGTCTGTTTTCTTTTTGTCTTTAAATAGTACCTGGCATAGAGAATTAAATGCATTCTCAGTGTCTGTCACACAGTAGACACTCATTGATGGATTCATTGAAGGAGAGATTGAAGGTATGGTCTGGAGAGGCTTCATGAAGGAGGAGGAAGGTAGACAGAGTTTTTCTCGGTGGAGAAGTGGATGAGAAGGTCCTGAGTATGCTGTAAAGCATTATACAAACGTGAGGGGTTATTAGTCTTTTAAAAAATCAAGGACTTATTCTTGTCCTCTGTTCTGAACATCTTTTCTCCACCAGTTTACCACCAGTTTTCCCAAGCGCATAAAACGATGACTACTGTAAGATTTTAAAAATAAATCTACGTGTTTCCAACCTAATGAAATAGTTGGACTGTTGGGACACATCCAAGAAAAATAGGTATTTTCTGAAATCTACTTTTATTTGGAAATATTTCTTAAGTGTAGATCTGGATTAATTGTTCAAAGTCCCCTAGAAAGCAACATAGCTTATTGTTAGGACCTCTGGAAACCTGGGGTTCCCATGCCAGACTTGATGCCTACTGGGGAAGTCATATCTCTTTCTGGGACATAACATGGGGAAGGGGTTGTACTCGATGATCTCTAAGGGACTTTCTTGTTGTATCTGTCTATGAAATCATAGGATTCCAGTCCCAGATATGGCATGATTCCATGTAAGACCTTGGTCAAGTCCCTTTTCTTGTTGGAATTAAATTTTCTCATCTATATAATAGGGCAGCTACGTAGTATAGTGGATAGAATGCCAGGCCTAGAGTCCAGAAGACATGAGTTAAAATCTGGCCTCTGACATGTACTAGCTGCATGACCCAAGGCAATACACTTAACCCTGTTTGCCTCAGTTTCTTCACCTGCCAAATGAGCTGGAGAAGGAAATGGCAAACCAATATAGTATCTTTGCAAATGGGGTCACAAAGAGTCAGACACTACTGAAAAATGATTGAATAACATCTATAAATGGGAGTCAACATCCCTGCTTAGCTTTCATTCTGGGGTATTAGGAGAAACAAATAAGATCATAATAGCTGGCATTTAGACAAAGGGGATGAAAAGGTCCTGAGTATACTGTAAAGCATTATACAAATGTGGGGGGTTATTAGTCTTTTAAGAAATATTTCTTTTTTTAATATAGAATTCTGAATTCTTTCCCTTTCTCCTACCCTTTCCCTACCCATTGAGAAGGTAAGCAACATGACATCAATTATACATGTGAAGTCACACAAGACCTTTCCATGTTATTTTTTAAGCACAAAAAATAAAGTAAAAAAAAATTCCTTCAGTCTGCACTCAGTCTTCTTCAGTTCTCTCTCTGGAGAGAACTTTTATCATGTGTCCTTTGGAAATATCTTGGATCACTGGATTGATCCGAAGTAACTAAGGCACTCATAGCTGATCATCATTACAATTTGCTGTTAGAATGTACGATATTCTCTTGGTTCTGCTTACTTCACTTTGCATCAGTTCATATAAATATTCCCAAGTTTTTCTAAAACTCTCCTGTACGGTATATGCAGGGTATTTTATCACAGTCAGATGCCATTATTTGTTCATCCATTCCCCAATTCATGGACATTTCCTCAATTTCTCATTCTTTGCCATCACAAAAAGAGCGGCAATCAGTATTTTTGTATATATGAATCCTTTTCTTTATTTGATATATAGATCTAGTGGTGGTATTTCTGGGTCAAAGGGTATGCCCAGTTTTATAGCCCTTTGGGCATAGGTCCAAATTGCCCTCCAGAATGGTTGGACCAGTTCAAAATTCCACTAATAGTGCATTA
>NW_025360458.1:0-2043 GCF_016433145.1 Gracilinanus agilis | reverse complement strand
AAGGAAGAGAAAGGAAGGAAGGAAGGAAGGAAGGAAGGAAGGAAGGAAGGAAGGAAGGAAGGAAGGAAGGAAGGAAACAAATGATTACAGTTGGCGACAGAAGTGTAAACTGGGCCTGAATCAATCAATTTGCTAATTGATCCTCTCCCCTGCAGCTAGCGACATTTCTTTTCCAGGGGACAGCGGGGCTTGTGAGCAGACGACAAATAGCTGCTTTCCCCAGGGAGGGAGTTCAGTTCACTTTTTGTGCCTTCAAGCTGGAATGTTACCTTTGCGTCTGGAAATCTTTAGTGATGCTTGTCAGGGAATAGATTAAGTTTCTCCAGTGGCTCAGTTAATTACCCAGAACTTTCTGTATTGATTGAGCCAGGAGACTATCTGATCCTCTCAAAGTCAGAGCTCACTCTACATCAAAGATCTTTGGCTCCCTGGAGGCTCCGTTTCTAGGTAATGTAGTCTTTTTCTTTGGATAGTCCAAGTTTGTGTCTGTAGGTTCCCAGGAGAATTGGTTCATGAATTGCCTTTTTTTTCCTGGGAAAGCCTCTGTTGGGTAATTCATGTTTAGAACTATCACGGCGATGATCTGTTTTCCCTAACATGTTGTCTTAGAATTGCCCAACAACTGTGGCTGGAGTTTGTAATTTTCCGAAGCATCAGATCTTGCGTGGCAGCAGGTAATACAGGGTTTCTGCCACACGGCTGGCTTTCCCATCTGCTGTGGGAGCCGAAGCCTGGTACACACACCATTGAGTAATGAGGGATGTGAAAAACGAGCGATGGAAAAGTCCCGTGTTTGGGATGCGCCATGGCAAATGTCCACCAGCGTCCTCGGCTGGTTCCTCAAAACACGTCGGAATTCACTGCATGGTATTTGTTGTTTGTCTACCACTTACCTGTCTCTGTCAATCCATCAATAAACATTTAAAAAGAGCCAATTCTACACCAGGCCCTGTGCTAGGAAGACAGAGACATCTATGGAATGGGATCCACCTCCAAGGAGCCGATGTTCTGGTGATGGTGGAATTGGAATAGAACATGTACACAGATATCTCAGCACATACAAAGTCTTTTCAGGAGGGAGAGAACTGACGGTTCCTGGCATCAGGAAAGGCTTTTGTCAGGAGGTAGGACCTAGGCTCGATTCTAAAGAAACACAAGGGCTTCTAAGAGGCAGAGGTGAGGAGGGAGCGTGCGATAGAGCCACGAGAGATACCTCTAGAGACAAAAGACGACCGAGTCTGAGAAACTGCCAGGAGGCCAGTTTGTCTGCAAATATCAAGTCGGTGAAGAGGAATAAATGAAATCGGTTTGGAAAAGTGGGAAGCTGATTTCCAAGCAGGGGAGATTATATTTTTATCCTAGAGGCGATAGGGAACATCTGAAGATTTTTGAATAGAGGAGTGACATGGTTAAATTGTTGTCTTGGAAATATCAATCTGGGTTGGAGTGGGGAGATACAGGAAGCAGGGAGAATAGTTAGGGTTTTGTAAGAATCTAGATAAGAACTGATGAGGGCCTGAACTAGGATGGTGAGGAAAGGGCGAGGAAAGAGAATGGAGGTAGAAACAAGATTTGGCAACCGATTACATGAGGGATGAGGGGACCGGAAAGGTGAGAATGACTCTGAGCTGGCTGTGCTTGGGCATGCCAACTGTCCCTGCTGCTGGGGAGGCTAAAGCTGGTGGATTGATTCAGTTTGGCAGGTCTGAACTGCAGCAGTACTAAAATCTGTTGGGTGTTCACACTAATGACCTGCACCAATGTGGTAAGCTCTCAGGAGTGGAGGGCCCACCAGGCAGCCTAATGAGAGGTGAACTAGATGGAAAAAGAGAGTAGGTTAAAGCTTTTGTGCTCATCAGTTTGGGGATTGGGTAAGACATTGGTCACTATAGCATTTAGCTTAGGAGAGATAGGGAGACCTAGATGAAAGAAAAGAAAGAAAGGAAGGAAGGAAGGAAGGAAGAAAAGAAAGAAAGAAGGAAGGAGGAAAGAAAGAAAGAAGAAAGAAAGAAAGAAAGAAAGAAAGAAAGAAAGAAAGAAAGA
>NW_025360457.1:0-1020 GCF_016433145.1 Gracilinanus agilis | reverse complement strand
TATATGTATATATATATACATATATATATATACATCAGGAAACATATCCAATTAATTTGTTACCTGTGACAAATTATTCTGAAGGTAACTGTGCTTCTTCACTAGGGAGTAGAGTCATGAGGCAGTGAGGAAGCTGAATGGGTTGAGAGCCAGGTCCTAGGTTCAAATTTGACCTCAGACACTTCCTAGTTGTGTGATCCTGGGCAAGTCACTTAACCCCCATTGCCTAGCCCTTACTTCTCTTCTGCTTTGGAACCAGTACACAGTATTGATTCTAAGAGACAGTAAGAGCTTAAAAAAGTAAAAAAAATAAGGAACGAGCTTCTTGCAGAGGCAGGTTGACCACTTATTGACCATGGACTTCCCTTTCTTTTATGTGACTGATAGAACAAGGAATGGGCCAGCTTTTTTGCTCCATAATACCACTTGCAGACCTCCTATTGAATCCCATACCTTCACTCAATAATCTCTCCTTCTCTTTAGTCCATATCATCTGATTCCATTCCCCTATGCAAATTATTGTTTGCCATCATTAGGTCTCAAGGATTTCAGTCACTTATTCAGTAAGTCAGTCAATAAGTATTTTTAAGCATCTTTTATTTACCAAGCTATGGGCTAGAACTGAGGATACAAAGAAGAGGAAAATTATAGTCCCTGGTCTCAAAGAGCTCAGATTCTGGTGCTGGAGACATCAGTGGTGCCACACTCAAGGCCCCACGGTCCTGAGAACAAGGGTTTCTATTTGAGTTTGACACCACTGACATAAAGAAACAGCTTTATGTATTTAGAGAAAATGGAAAGTAATATGGAAGAGGAAGACACAAGTAACTGGGGGGGAAGGGCTGGGAAAAGTCTCCTGCAGAAGGTGGAATTTGGACCTCGTCTTGAAGGAACCCAGGGAAGTCATGAGATAAAGACGAGAAGGCAGAGGATTCAAGGAATAGTGAAAAGCCAATTTATATTGGCTCAGTGACTGTATATGGGGGTCTCGTTCAAACAACTATAATTAATAATATTAAT
>NW_025360456.1:0-3064 GCF_016433145.1 Gracilinanus agilis | reverse complement strand
TGACAATTCAACCTAAGCAGATTTACTTATTCAGTCCCATACCAATCAGAACTACTCAAAAATTATTTTATAGAACTAGAAAAAAATGTACAAAATTAATCTGAAAAAACAAAAGATCAAGAATATCAAGGGCATAAATTGGGGGGGGGTGGAAATGTGAAGGAAGGAGACCAACCAGTAGAAAAGATATCAAACTATACTATAAAGCAGTAATCATCAAAACAATCTGGTACTGGCTAAGAAATAGAATGTGGGTCAATGGAATAGATTGGATACACAATATACATGGACAAATTACCATAGCAATTTAGTATTTGATAAACTCAGAGATCCCAGTTTTTAGAACAAGAACTCGGTATCAAAAACTGCTGGGAAAACTGGAAGCAGTATGGCAGAAATGAGATATAGACCAATATCTCACACTCTATACCAAGAAAAGATTAAAATAGGTATGTGATTTAGACATAAAGAATAACATCATAAGCAAATTAGGGGAGCAAGGAATAGTTTACCTGTCAGATCTAAAGATATGGGAAGAATTTATGATCAAATAAAAAATACAGAACATTATGAGATATAAAATGAATAATTTTGATTATATTAAATTTTAAAAGTTTTTATACTACAAACAAAACCAATGTAACCAAGATTAGAAGGAAACAGCAAACTGGGGAAAAATTTTTATAGCAAATTTCTCTGATAAAGACATCATTTCTCAAATATACATATAACTGGATTAAATTTATAAGTATACAAGTCATTCCTCAATTGACAAGTGGTCAAACGATATCAAGTTTTCAGATGAAGAAATGAAAGCTATCAATAGTCATATGAAATAATGTCCTAAATCACTATTGATTAGAGAAATGTAAATTTAAGCAAATCTGAGGAACTATCTCATACCTATCAGATTGACTAATTTGACAACAAAGGAAAGTAATGAATATTGGAGGAGATTTGGCAAAATTAGGATACTGATGCATTGTTGATGCAGTTGTGAACTGATCCAACTATTCTGGAGGAAATTTGTTAACTATGTTTAAAGTGCTATAAAATTGTGCATACCCTTTGATCCAGTAATATCACTACTATGTCTGCATCCCAAAAAGAACAAAGATAAGGAGAAAGGACATACTTATCCAAAAATATTTATAGCTGCTCTTTTTGCGGTGGCAAAGATCAGAAACTGAGGATATATCCACCAACTGAGGAACAGCTGAGTAAACAGTGGCATATGGTTGTGATGGAATACTATTATGCCATAAGAAATGATGAGCAGGATGAAAAAATTGGAAAGATCTACATGGACTGATGCAGAATGAAGTAAGCAGAACCAAGAGAACATTGTACATAGTAACAGCAATACTGTATGATGATCAAATGGAAAACCTAGCTATTCTCAGTAATACAATGATCCAGGACAATTCTGAAGGACTTGGGACAAAGAATGGCATCCACCTCCAGAGAAAGGACCATTGGGGTTTGAATGCAGATCAAAGCATACCATTTTTCTTTATTTCATTTATGTTTTTATTTTTAAATTGTTTTTTGTAAAAATTCTCTCACAATGACAAATATACAAAATATGTTTTCATGATCATATATATACAAACCATATCCAATTGGTTACTATCTTAGGAAGGGGGAAGGAAGGGAGAGAGACAATTTGGATCTTGTAATTTCAGAAAACATATGTTGAAAATTGCTATTACACATAATTAGGAAAATTTAAAAAAATTTAAGGAAGGCCTAACTGCAATAATAATCAGCAGGGAGCAGGTTAAAGGTTCAATGTTTCCAATCCAGGTCTATTTTCCTCTTTTAGTAGCCTGTTATTAACTCTGAAACCTGAAGACCTACCATATTGGTGATAAACACAACAGACATTTAGCTTTTTGGCTAGAGTCCTACTATAACTCAGGGTCATACAACCAGTATGTGACAGAGACAGAATCTGAACACAGGTCTTAGCCTTTGATGCCAGCTATCTATCCACTGCAGCTAGGATAGAACTGCAGGCCTAGAGTCAGGAAGACTCATTTTCCTGAGTTTAAATCTGGCCTCAGATGCTTCCTAGCTGGGACTCTGGGCAAATCACTTAATTCCCCATTGCCTAGCCTTTACTGTTCTTCTGCCTTGGAACCAATACACGGTATTCGTTCTAAAATGGAAGGTAAAGTTGCTTTTTTTTAAAGTCAAGTCAAATCAACAAAGCATTTAATAAAAGCTTACTGTGTAATCCTAGTGTTAGAGTTGAGAAGGATCAAACAGTACATTAGCTAGCACACCTGTTTTCCTAAGCCCCTCCAACATCTTATTTTTAATTGTAAAAGATCTTGGGGATCACCTAATCCAACCCTCTAATTTTATGATGGAGAAGTTAGGAGAAAGAGATAAGAGATTTCTTACCTAAGGTCATACAGAACAGGTAAATGATCAGCAAAGCTGGGACCCAAGTCTTCTATCTCTTTCCACTACAGCATCCTACTTTTCCCAACTCTATCCTGCCTCCTCTCATCTCATCAGCTAGTCTTTCTACTTAGAATTCAGAAATCTGATCAGCTGGGAGAGTGCCTATAAGCCTCTACCTGGCCGATTAAAAAGCAAATCAGATCAGGAAACCACACACTGCTAGAGCTAGAAGGAACCTTTCAGATACTGAAGGAGTTCATCTCTTTCCTTTTGTAGATGAGGACTCAGCAGTCCAGGGAAGGGAAATGGTTTGCCTAAGGCCACAAAACAAAGCTGGTTAGTGATCACCTTTCTTAGAAGAGAGGAAGAAGGTATAACCCATCCCCTCTACTTCTGTACCTCTAATTTTATTACAGGCTAATCTCTCTCTCTCTCTCTCTCTCTCTCTCTCTCTCTCTCTCTCTCTCTATCTATCTATCTATCTATCTCTCTCTCTCTCTCTGTCCTTCTCTTTCTCATTGTCTCTCTACTCTTCCTTTCTCCTCTTTCTCACTCTCTCAATCACTCTCTCTCCCTCCTCTTCCTCTCCTCTCTCCTCTTTCTCACTGTCTCTCTACTCTTCCTCTCTCTCTCTCTTTCTCACTCACTCTCT
>NW_025360455.1:0-1536 GCF_016433145.1 Gracilinanus agilis | reverse complement strand
CTCTCTCTCTCTCTCTCTCTCCCTCCGTCCCTCCTTCCCTCCCTCCCTCCCTTTCTCTCTGTCTCTATCTGTATGTCTCCATCCTCCTCCAGTCCAGAGTAACTTTCATAGAAATGTCTAGAACACAACTTAAATCTAGCTCATGTCTAGAATCTCTGCCTAAATATGGGTAACAAAGCCCCTTCTAGAAAAGTATTTAAGGACTGCTAGGTGGCTCAGTGGCTAGAGAGTCAAAGTCCTGCTTTCAAAGCTGTGTGATCCTGCATAAGTCACTTAACTTCAATTGCCTACCCCTTACTACTCTTTTGCCTTGGAATCAATAGCAGTTTCTATTCTAAGACACAAGATAAGGGCTTAAAAAGACAAGGCATTTAACATACAATATGGGTGTTTGATGTAGGGTAGCAAATTATTCTTCCATGGAAACTGCATAGGATTCAAAAGACTCACTGGCACACATGAACAAATACAGAAAACAGGAAACATCTCAAACACCCTGTTATTTTCATTGTGGTTCACTTTAGTCCTTCAGGGGACTAATGAGGCAATATTTCATATTCTCATAGGATCTGCACTCTCTGAGCAACTCACAAAATCCAGATGTCCTTGACACCTCAGGCATGAATTTCTTTAGTCTATCAGTGATGGGATGATCCTGGCAGGAGTCATCATTTCTGAGTAGTGGAGTTTCCTTAACAAAAGAGTTTAGGAAATCATCCTCCCTTTTATTTCAAACTTGAGAAATTTTGGGGGCAGCTGGGTAGCTCAGTGGAGTGAGTGTCAGGCCTAGAGACAGGAGGTCCTAGGTTCAAACCCGGCCTCAACCACTTCCCAGCTGTGTGACCCTGGGCAAGTCACTTGACCCCCATTGCCCACCCTTACCAATCTTCCACCTATGAGAAAATACACCGAAGTACAAGGGTTTAAAAAAAAAAAACTTGAGAAATTTTGACCCATAATATAATGTCCAAGACTGGAAATGTCCATTTTTTAAAAAGACTCATTTATATACTGTAAAAAATAAAATTAATATATAATAATAACTTTAAAATATTATGGTTTTTGTAAGATTTACTAGTAATCTCTAGAAAATAAAGCCACATGCCATGCTAGCTTAGGCTGTTCAAACAGCTCACCATTCCCTGCTCCACCATGCTGCCATAGGAAGGAAAGAGGCCCAGGAATGCCAGCCCCTCGATTTTATCCCAGTCTACATCAGTGTGTAAGGACAGGAAGCCAGTGGGCTCATGGGAAATGTAGTTGAAAGACCCCAAAATTTCCAATAACACAATACTCAGGAAAGGAAACAAAAATGTAGACAAAGGCATCCAAGAACTCTCTGAACAGTCTCTGGCCCATACACACACATACATGTTTCTCTTAAACTAGTAGCTGAGAGGGGGCAGCTGGGTAGCTCAGTGGCTTGAGAGCCAGGCCTAGAGACGGGAGGTCCTAGGTTCAAATCTGGCCTCAGACACTTCCCAGCCGTGTGACCCTGGGCAAGTCACTTGACCCCCATTGCCTACCCTTACCACT
>NW_025360454.1:0-1254 GCF_016433145.1 Gracilinanus agilis | reverse complement strand
GAAAGAAAGAAAGGAAAAAAGGAAGGAAGGGAAAGAGGAAGAGGAAGAGGAGGAGGAGGATAATCTTTCATTTTCTTTCAGAACTACATGAGCATAGAATACTTGGATGGAAGAGACTTCAGAGGCAATCTAGGTCATCGTGAACTTGAACAAGAATCCCCATCCAGGCTTTTATTTTCTTATTTTTGGACTTCATTTCTCTATTTTGTCCAAACTAGAAGTTCACTATTGATAGGCACAGGTGCTTTGGTCTAATCCATTTTTAATTTGGTCCAGTTTGCCCCTTCTTAAGTAACCTGTTGGTCTCAGAATCTTGGGGGCTCACCGTATTGATGCTGGCCTTGATGAGGAGACACTATCAGTTTTATCCCAGCTACTGAGTTCAAGCAATCCCCTTTCCTCCAGTAGTAGTCATTGCAGATGTACTCCATCCCTCCTGACCCAGACTTTTCTGAAAGACCTTCAGGAAAGAACTCCTCACCTCCTAAATCATCCCTTTCCACTTTGGGATTGCTCCAATCATTCCCAACATTGACCTGGAATCTATTTCTTATCCTCCTTCTGGTTCTCTGAGGCCAAGCAGAACAAGGCTAATCATTCTTCCTCTTCTACATGACAACTGTTCAAATACTTGGAGACAACAATCTTGTCCTTCCTTAATCTCCTCCAGATTATCTATTCCCAATTCCTTTAACTGTTTCTCCTAGAACAGTGATGGGCAAACTATGGCCTGCCGGCCAGATGTGGCCCCCTGAAATGTTCTATCTGGTGGCACAGCATTATTCCTAATCTGACGAATACAATGAGTAGGATAGAATACAATGAAACTTGGAAAGAGTTGCCTTAGAAACAGACTAACAGATGAGCATTTCCTTTCCTTTGGCTCCCACTTTAAAAAGTTTGCCCATCACTGTCCTAGAGCACAAACTCCGGGCTTTTTACCATTCTGGTTGTCCCTTTTCTGGGCGTTTTCTAGCTTATCAACGAAATTTCTAAAGTGTGGTGCCCAGAACTAGACATGATACTCTAGGAAAGGTCTGATGAGGGCAAAGTACAATAGGACTATTACCTCCCTAGTCCTAGACACTGTCCTAGTGTCTGTCTTACTGACACCTGAGATTGCATTAGCTTTATTTAGCTGCCCTATCCCAGGTTGACTCATATTGACTTTGAAGTCTACTGGACTCTCCAGATCTTTTCCAACTAAATTGTTGCCCAGTCATGCTTTGAAAGAGAGAGAGAGAGAGAGAGAGA
>NW_025360453.1:0-2107 GCF_016433145.1 Gracilinanus agilis | reverse complement strand
AGAGAGAGAGAGAGAGAGAGAGAGAGAGAGAGAGAGATGGGTAAATTGTAGATAAGACCTTTCTACTCTTTGACCTCCTCGGGATATGTGTCCAGCAGTGGGCTTTTGTGGTTCAAAAGTTGGACATTTTAGTCACTTGTTTGTGTGTGTGTGTGTGTGTGTGTGTGTGTGTGTGAGAGAGAGAGAGAGAGAGAGAGAGAGAGAGAGAGAGAGAGAGAGAGAGCCTGCTGGTCTTCTGGGGTTTTGCTCAGGAATCCGAGAGCCTGACACCTACCAGGGCTCTTGGGACCGTGAGTGAGATTACAAACCCACTGTTTGTTTCCCGAGGAGCTGCTGCTGCGGCGGTGGCAGTGGCGGCGGCGGTTTCTGGATTGTCTCTCCCAGCTGCCAGAGTCCTTTGCCTAGCTCAGGGCCCTCCCTTGGTGGATGAAACCACGCTCAGGTAGGCGAGCTCGTTGGGTCCTCTGTTCCGTGCAGCCTGAAGCTTAGTCGGGGACGCCTGTGTCTTGGTCCGCTTGGGGACGTTCGGGTGCGGGATGTGGTCGCTGAGTCTGTCCCCCGAGAAAGCCGGCAGGGAGCGCTCCCTTCTCTCGGACAGCGCCGGCCGGCCTTCTTATGCCGGGAGTGTTGGGGACAGACCAGAGTCCTAAATGGCTCGGGAACAGCGAAAGGAGAGGACGAGTGCTGTGAAAGTTCTTGGCGGAGGAGGTGGGGGGGGGGGGGCGGGGAGGCGGCCTCCGTCCGATCCCCACCACCAGCCTTCTCTGCATCTCAACGGGGAGGCCTGGAAGCCTTGGGATTTTTCTCTGACTTAACTGAAATCCTTCCCTTGTTAAGGAGGCATGGAGGAGGCAGCTAGAATCCCCTCGCCCAGGATTAGGAGTTTATCAAGCGGGGAAGGGAAACAGAGAGCGGAGGGGGGCGGGATAGATCTAGTCTCGGGTTGGCACTGAGGGGCTGCAAGCCACAGTTTAGAGTCGAATACGTATTTATTCGGTTTGGGGAAAATGCGGAGGGAAACATTTGCGGGGTCCCCCCTCTAAGCTTGTAGGTGTGTACTGGTCGGGATTTGTGTGGAGGACGAATGGGTGTTTCCGGCTGGAAGAGATACACGTGGTGTGCGGGGCTGAGTATGTGTGGCCTGGGTAGAGCATTCCGCGTGTGTCTTTCTGGTCGCTCCTGACTCTATCTGGACGTCCCGGCGTCCCCAGTGTCGGCTTTCTGGGGATGTTTCTGGGAGGAGCGTGTATTGTTGGACCCTTCAAGTGTAGTATGTAAATTGTATGTTCTCAAGGGAGGCTGCTCTGTTTACATCCAGGGTCTTTTCGAGAGGCCTGTGTGATTGTGATTGTGTGTGTGTGTGTGTGTGTGTGTGTGTGTGTGTGTGTGTGTGTGTGTGTTGGGGAGGGGACGGCTATTTCTTTCAGTTAACTACACTTTGTGCCTCTAGTTCCCCGTGGGGAGATGCCTTTATTTCTCTCTTTGCCTCTGTAGAGTGGGTGAATAGGAAATGTCCCTATTCCCGGGTGCATGCTCCCAGGTGTCATTGTGTCCCCCGTGTGGCGCCCACAGTGCGTGGCTGCGTATTTGTGTTCGCGATGCTGGGCGGCGGCGGCGGCGTTCTCCCGGTGAGTGTGCCTGCCGGGGAGTGGCGGGGTGCCAGTCTGTTTCAGACGTAGAAAGGTATACGTGTGAATTTCGGAGTCTGCACCGAGCGAAGGCTCTTCCGGCCCCAGGAACAGCGGGCAAGGCCGGTTGTATTTTTCCAGTGCGGCCAGCAGTAGGTCTGAGTGCCTTCGGGGACTGCAGCCCTGGCTAAGAGGTCTCCGGCACTGCAGATCTGGGCACCCAGCGGTGCTGCCCAGGGCCGGCTCTGTGGAATGCTTCTCCAAATAGAAGCTCGCGGCCTCCCCGCGGGTTCCCAGGCCGCTCGGCTTCCTTTCCCCGACGGGAGCCCCAGCTCCCGGGGAGGGCCCGGCCCCAGAACTGTTTGTAAAAATAATAATAATAAAAGTAGCTAATAAAGAAATGCGAGAGCCCAGTTAGGTTACGAGCCGGCCACGTTTTTATGACTCCAGGGAGGCTTTTGGGTGGTGAAAACGAAGGA
>NW_025360452.1:0-1375 GCF_016433145.1 Gracilinanus agilis | reverse complement strand
TTCACTTTGTGGCTATTTTAAATGTAATCTTTTATTCTTATTCTCTTTCTTCTCTTTCATCTCTTCATATATTTCCCCTTATTTACTTTTTATTTCCAATATTTGTCATTTATAATAACAGAACACAATTCATTACATTGAAATACCACAATCTGTTCAACAATTTCTACCAATCATTGCATCCATGTTATTTTCAGTTATTTTGTCATTACAAACAAAGCTTACATGAATATTCGCATATATATATATGTATATATGTATATATATGTCTTAACCTATTTGATTCTCAGCTTCACCAGGATCACATTTAATTAGATCAATCCTTTGGCAACAGTTACAATCTATTGTCATGACCACACTGTTTCCAAAATCAAGTCTTTATAGCTTGGTTATATACAGTGGGATTTTTGTTCCAATGACACAATTCATTTGATCTTGCAAACTCAGGGTCATCTCAGTTACAAGAATAGAGCTCATTCCACTATATATGCTGTGATTCAAAAAGCACTGGATTTAGATTCAGAATAACTGAATTCAGATATTTATTCTACTCCTCATTTCCTTTGTGGAAACTCTTCAAGTGACTTCATCTGCCTGGGCATCTTTTCCCTCATTTTTTTTTTAAATTTTAAACCCTTTACTTCTGTGTATTGACTTATAGGTGGAAGATTGGTAACGGTAGGCAATGGGGGTCAAGTGACTTTCCCAGGGTCACACAGCTGGGAAGTGTCTGAGACCGAATTTGAACCTAGGACCTCCTGTCTCTAGGCCTGGCTCTCAATCCACTGAGTACCCAGCTGCCCCCCTTTTCCCTCATTTTTATGTAACTGAGGGGAGGGGAAGGACATTCCTCCAAAGAGAACTAATAAATCTCTCTCTGATTCTGATTCCCACTCTCATATAGACAGTAATTGCTTTCCACTTTCCCACCTTAGGCATCTCAGTAAGAATGACTACTGTCATGGTCATAACCACATTTTGGGTCACAACCGTAACTGTGTGTATGGGTTGGAGGTATGGCAAGAGGATGGGGTAGTATGAACCTGCTATGGGGGAAGGCAAGAATGGTAAATTTGCCTGAGGCTTCTGGCTGAGAGGGATCTTCTCCTGCTTCTACATACCAAGCCTCTTCCTCCCCTCAGATCATTGATAGCTCATTCTTTGTTGGTAGGTTCCAAATTCATTTAAACATTTTCTCTGCTCTGGGGAAGATATAATTTATACATTAATCACTATTTCACTATTTTTATTCCACTCTAGCCCCCAGCTGGGAAAAAATCTCGTAAAGAACTTTTCTGTCTTTTCCCCTGCTTTTCTCTCTCTCTCTCTCTCTCTCTCTCTCTCTCTCTCTCTCTCTCTCTATATATATATATAT
>NW_025360451.1:0-1006 GCF_016433145.1 Gracilinanus agilis | reverse complement strand
GAAGGAAGATAATTATTTAATATTGAGATTATCCTTTCCTTAACATTTTCCATCCAAGTTAGTCTAATTAGTTTTCTTAGGAAAAGTTGAGGTTTCTTGGAAGATGTTCAAAGTAATATTGAATAGAAAAACTTTCAGTTGCCCATTCATCACTGTCCATAGCATCTTCTTCAGAAAAATGGATCTCTTTTCTACTAATACACATTCATATTTAATGTTTTGGATACTATAAATAATTTTTGGATAACTGCTTAAAAGATAAAGGAAATAAAGTCATGTGTCCTAAAACAGCTATTTTAAAATTAGGTTTAAATTATTTTAGATTCTCTCAGAGTTGAAAGGTCCATTAAAACAATATAGTTTAAGGTGTATCTCAATAAGAATTCCTACTTCATCATCCCCAGCAAGTGGTTAAGACTTCCTTAGCTTGGAAATTTTTAATGGTAAGGAACCTACTACTTCCCAAGAAAAGAGGTCTTTTGATTTTTGTTTAGCTTTATTTTATTTGTTGATATTAATTGTAGATGTGAAATAATAAAAAAGTTGATATTATTCATGTTGTAAAAAAGCTAGAAAAAAAGAAAGCTTTATTTTTCACTTTTTTTCTTGCTTTGCTCTTTTTGTAACACCATGGTTAGCTTTATTTTAAAGTATATTACATCAAAATAAATCAGCCTCTGAAACTTCTACCATTTGCTTCTTAATCTACAGAATTAAGAAAAATAAGTCTAACCCCCCTTCAATCTAAGGTGCCTTTTATGTACTGTTTTTTTTTCTGTATTAAAACTTCCCTAGGGTATTTCAGAGCCATTTCTGTTTCCTAACTCTATATCCATTGAAGTTTGCTTGTGTGCTTCCTAAAAATCTGCAGTCACTATTCCTTTTCATACCATGAATACTATGTCTTTCTCAATAGGGCTTAAAATAACAACCATCACTTTGTCTGCCATGAATTAGCAGAGATTGTTAACTCATATTGAACTTATAGTCAACTAAAATCTTCAGA
>NW_025360450.1:0-1062 GCF_016433145.1 Gracilinanus agilis | reverse complement strand
CCCCTAGCACTAGTTTTTGAATCCTCGGAAATCTCTTTCTGAGTCACTTAACTTTCCCTGGGTGTTATGCATTGCTGATGCCCCTGCCACCACTATAGCTTGTGCTGTTTCTGCCTAGTCACCATGCTCTGATCCATCTCCTACCTCAATATATGCACATTTCTTTTCTTCTTCTTATACTGCCCTTGACTAGAAAAATGATTCATTGTGACTTTTTGTTGCATTTTACCATTAAGAATTTAGTCTGAGATGCTTTCAAAAGTTTTTTAGAGGTGTATGTTGGGAAAGCTTGGCAGACATACTCACTTCACTTCATCATCTTGGTTTTGCCTTCATCCTCAAATCTCTTAATTATTTCGCTATGAAATTCTTGGCATTAGTGATGGTTAATTTTTTTTGGTGTACAGCTTTGCATCTCTAGGAATTCCATCTTAAAAGGAAAATATTCCTTATGGGGCAACACAATAAGTTGAAATTACTTATTAATATGTTAGCAAGAATTGGTTTATTAATCAATGAAATTAATTTGATAGGAAAAAGAAGGAGCAGGAGAGAAGTTTTGACTGGCTTATCTATGTGTTAGAAGTGGGTTGGGGATAGCACAGAAACATAGTATGAGCAAGCTATAATCAGTGACCTACAATATGTCTTGAAATTGAAAGAGGCTGCTTTAATAATGGTGCTTGAATTAGAAGCCATTATTACATTATCACAAGTGAAAATGATCAGATTCAGCACTGAGATCTGATGAGAATTAAGCTAAGTCAAATCCAGAATCACATGAAATACAGGGGATAGAGCAGGAGTTGAGACCTGGGGTTTAGGGATCAAGTATTTGGTACTAGGCAAGCTGCACGTCAGTGACCTAGAGCACACTAATTTACTGAACATACATTTCTATAGGTTTATAAAAGTTTTTAAGACAAGCCATATCCCTCATTCTTGTCCTTTAACTTATCTTAAATTCTTTCCAGCAGAATACCTTTCTATGGTGCTATCATGATTCATTATCTTCTAGTTATTTTGAATTTTGAAGTGGTAGACAGTAGGCTTAAAATTTCT
>NW_025360449.1:0-1368 GCF_016433145.1 Gracilinanus agilis | reverse complement strand
TATGGCTGGATCAAAGGGTAGGTAGTCTTTGAGCACTCTTTGGGCATAATTCCAAATTGCCATCCAGAATGTTTGTATAGTCGTTCTGAAAATAAGAAAAGTGAGACAGACAGAAGTTAAATGAATTTATCAGGATCACATAATTAGTACATATTTGAGGTAACATTTGGACTCTAAATTCCCTAATTCCTGGCCCAACATTTATCTACTATAGCACCTAGTTACCTTAAAAGACAAAAACATTAAAAATAAAAATCTAAAGCAGTCCTTATCAGAGAAATAAGATAAATGAAAATAACTATAAGTGCATCAGCCAGTAAAAACAAAATAGAATGACAGGGAACCATGCCACTTCTATCTAAGGAGAAGAGAAGGTAGGGTTGTTTAAGGGAGGGCTTCATGGATTATGAGGCACTAAAGCTGGACAATGAAATAATAAATCAATTGCTAAGGATAGGGAGAGACGCTACGATTTTATTGCTATGAGGAGTTTCCAGGAAAGGAAACTACTTCCACTAATGCAGAGCAGCACCTTCTTCAAAATTATAGTCTTTGAGTGATGCCTCCATCTCAAAGAGGTAAATTGACTTGACCTAGGTCACTCAACCTTTAGGTCAGAAGGATGACTTGAACTTAGACCTTCCATGATCTAAAGACAGCACTCTATCTACTATGCCACTCTGTATCTCCAGATTTTATTAAAATTGTTTAAAAATCTTATGGCACTTGGAGTTCACAGGGAGAATATTTCACAAAGGTTGTAGGGCATGCTTCAGAAAACAGGCTTATTAGCTGAGGGAGGTTTGATCAGGAGTGTGATAATAAGTATGTAATCTTCATTATTAACATTTTCCCATCCTTTTCTTAAGTCTAGACTATGAACAGAACAATAAGTCAAACCCTGATATATAAAATTTATTGATTTTAAGGTGCAAATGTTCACACTGAGTTTCACTATTTATTCTATCTCTGGCTCCTGCATTTCTTTGTATGATCCTCAGAGAACCAAAATCATATCTCCTAAGAACAATTTACTATGGAAGAATGGATCATTGTCATTGTTTAGCTAATTAAATTAATTAATTTAACTAATCATAGAGGAGGCTCATATACTATACATGAATCCCTGTATATAAAAGTACAACACAATGATTTTTGACATTTAAATTAATCAATAGAAAACACTCTATATGGTACATACAGGGTATAGGGTCCCAAGATGGTTGTGAATGTATAAAAGAAGTGTGATCTGTATCTGTTCTATCCAATAATTCTGCTTATTATGTTACTTACCTAGAAAGCATAATATCAGGGATACTTTGAAGCCATTATCTCTCTCTCTCTCTCTCTCTCTCTCTCTCTCTCTCT
>NW_025360448.1:0-1089 GCF_016433145.1 Gracilinanus agilis | reverse complement strand
TCTGGACTTGTTTTTATGTCCCCTTGAGGAGTTTTGTGTGTTTCGGTCAGGAGAGGTTAAGAGCTGCTTCTTACTCTGCCGCCATCTTAACCCGGTCACCTATTGTTTTATCTGTGTCTAAAATGAATTTTCTACCCTTGGACTTCATCTTCTAGAATACCACAGAGCCTGCTAAATTCACATATACTTTTGTAAGATTAAAATTAATATCCAATACTCCAAGTATTATTTTTATAATATTTATTAATAATCACTTCAAGTAGAGGAATGTGATTATTATTAAATCTTATAAAAAAGAGAGAAAGAGAGGGCAGTTACAGAAACTTATCTTCAAAACATTAGTCCATAACTGGGAGATGAAGTCCAAGGGTACAAAATTCTAGGTATACACCTGGCTTCCTATAAGATTCATCTCAAAACCTACTTTTTATAGGATGCCTTTCTTGGTCCCTCCACATTTTCCCCTTTCCTTCCTATCATCCCACTATTTGTACCTTCCCAATGAGATAACTATCCATCTACTTGGATTATATTTTGCAGTTGCAGAGTTAGGGCAGCCAGGAGGTACAGTGGATAGAGCACTGGACTTAGAATCAGGAAGACTAATCTTTGTGAGTTAAAATTTAGCCTCAGACACTTACTAGCTGTGTGTCCAAAGGCAAAGTCACTTAACCCTTTTTGCCTCGTTATAGGATGAGCTAGAGAAGGAAATGGCAAATTGTTTGTAACATCTTTGCCAAAAAAATCTCACTGGGGCCATGGAGATTCAGATATGACAGAAAATGTCTCAACATCACATAGCTTTGTACATTTTATCTATCCCATTATTATGTGAGCTTCTTAATGGCAGAGCCCAACCCCTGAAGGACTTATGAGAAAGCGTATAAATGGAGATTTTGTACTTTGAACTACGTACCCCGGAATTCCTAAAACTACATTACCCAGAAGGCTTTTCCCTTCTTGTGCACCTTTGCATCTTCATGTGATTGTTTATAAGTTCTGTAGCTCCTCCAGCGCTCTCTCTCTCTCTCTCTCTCTCTCTCCTCTCTCCTCTCTCCTCTCTCCTCTCTCCTCTCTCCTCTCTCCTCT
>NW_025360447.1:0-4460 GCF_016433145.1 Gracilinanus agilis | reverse complement strand
CCCAAGAGGAGTGACACAGTCCTCCTCTTCTCAGAGAAACCCCACGTGGAGACACTCCCCCCACCCTTAGAAATCTTCTTGTGACCAAATACTTGGTCTACTCTCGCCCCCACCATTCTGAGACATCTCTCCCTAACCCCAAGAGGAAATACTCCTCAGAGATTCCTAAGGGAGAGACACATTTTAGAGATAACTCAGAAGAAAAAGAGGCTCCATAGGTCCGCCCACCTGCTCGCCCACCCCAGAGGGGGAAGAGAAATTCCCTAGGGAAGAAAAGTACCCCCGGGGCCTAGGGGAAAAACGTGCCTCAGAGAACTCCCCCAGGAGAAGGATTTCTCCGAGAGAGGAAGACATTCTCCAGACCCCACCCCCCCCCAGGGGAGACATGCTCCACATACACACTCAAGGAGAGAGACATGCCCAAGACAGTCCCCAAAGAGGCATGCCATAGACTCTCACACCTTCTAAGGAAGAGAGATCTATACCGCCCCCCTCCCAAGAAGAGACGAGCCCAAAGATTCTATAGGGAAGAGGCATTGCCACAGGTTCTCCCCTTTCCAGAGACATGCCAGAGATTCCCATCCCTTCCAGAGAAGACATGCCCCCAGGGGCCCGAAAGGGGTGAAGTATCCCCTCCCAAGGGAGAAACATGCCCAAAAATTCTTTAGGGAGAAATGCCCCCAAGAGACAATCTCTGAGGAAGTGGCATGCCCCCAAAGACCTTTCTTTCTTCTCTCCTTCCCACCCCGTTCCCAGGTCATGCCTCAGAGATCCTCAGAGAAGAGACACATCAGCTCCCCTCCCTTGTGAGGAAAGAAGTCATGCCAGATTGGGTGGGCTCTCCATTTCTTATCCTCTGATCAAGCTCCACCTGTTCCTACATAAATCTGTACACAAGACAAGGCATTGGGGAGGCTCCATGGAACAAGGACCAATGCTGAAGATCTGCACAGGACACTACCTTCAGCTCCCACCCCCCCTCCCTACCCCACCCACCTTTGGTTTTACCTCTCAGGTTGCCCCAGAGCAGTGGCAGACCTAGTGCCCCATCCCCTACCAGAGAGCTAGGGGTTCTGGCCCCTTCCCTGCATGAGGATGGCTCCTACTCTGTGCTTGTCTGCCCTGGTGGGGGGACCAACCCCTTTCTTTCTGGCTTATCAATTGTGCAAAATATTCCTTTTCCCCTCAATGCCCAGAGGATTCTCTGGACCAAATAGGGTACCCAGTTCTCTAAAGACTGCAGAAAGTACCCAAAGAAAGAGAACTCCCAGAACCAAGGTGGGGTTCTCAATACAAAGGGGCTCCCTAAGATCAAGGCAGTCCCCAATTCAGGATTCCCTAAGACAGGCAGAGTTTTCAGGTCAGAGGGATTCCCTAGAACCTACACAGGGTCCCTAAGAGGAGGGGTTCCCTAGGACACAGGTAAAGTAACCAGTATAGAGGTCCCCTAAAATTCAGGTAAGAGACTCCTGCATAGAGGAAGCAGGGTCCCTAGGATTCAGCTGAGGTCTCCCCTGTACTCTGGCCTGAATGTCTCCTAGACTATCATTCCTTTTCACCTCTACCAAGGTGCTCATTCTGATTAAAACTGTATCTTCCATCCCACCAGGTCCAAATTCCCTAAGACAGCCCTGGAGGTCACAGACCACTATCCCCAGGGGGATCCTCTCCCCCTAGGTTATGAACATCCACCCTTCACTCTGACATCCACTATTGCACCTGCCCGGCTGTGCAAGGAGAGGGGAAGGGGTAGACCCCTCAATCTTTCTCTCCCTCTTCCCTATCCCACCCATTGGGCCCAAAGTCATAAGCCTGAAGGAACAGACTGACCCCTTAGCTAACTATTCAGCTTGAGCTCTACCCACTTTCAACCCTCTACCCTGTCCTCCTGAGAAGTGTGTTTGCAAGGGGTAACTCCACCTGCCCCTCCCCAGCCTTAAAGGACAAGGAGAGCCCTCTTTCCCCAGCACCATTACCCAAGATGAGTGATGGAGATTTGGGGGAGGGGAGCAGAGAGCAGGACAGATCCTCAGCCTTTTGACTTTTACTAGGGTGAGCTTCTGGAGGGAGGAGGGCAAGGCATGCAATGGGAATTCGGTCCCAGCCCTAGCAGCACGGCCCCCAAAGGCACAGGACCATCCTGCAGCCCATACCTCTTCCACACAATGCACCCCCTGAGCCCCAAGCCCATGGCCACGCTAAGTCCAGGGTCCCCACCCTGAGTTTTCATCGCACCCCCCAACCTAGGCCCCTGGGGAATAGGGGTATGGCAGGCTGGGCTAAAGTAGGGAGGGGATGAAGAGGAAAGTGGGAAAGGGTTCCGTGGAGGGAAGAACAGCAAAGGACCTCCTTATGTTGATGATGGAAAATGGGTTCCGGAGAGAGCTCCCTCCCAGCCCAGCCCACCTAGAGTGGCAGAGGGGCAACTGCCATGGCTGTTTAGGTTGCTCCATCCCCACCCCATTTTCCAAGGCTGTCCTGTGACCATGGCAAAGGGGAGCCCAGGGAGCCCAGCAAGAAGGGGAAGGGGAGCCCTGGGACTCAGGCAGCTCTTTCAGCCCCCTGAGATCAAAGGCAATGATGGTTTTACAGGCTGATAGGTTAGAGTCATGGCAGGGGCTTTGTTTTTTGGGGGGGAGAGGAGTGGAAATAGGGCACAGAACCTTCCCCTCCAAGCTGGGGACAGTGGGCAGCCCAGGATCAGCCCTTCCCCCACCCCTGAGCAAACCTTCCTTTACCCCAAACTGCCTAACTAGGTTAGGGGTACCCCCTCCCCCCACCTCTCACCTTCCAGCTGTCCCCCCCCCAGGCCAGGGGACTCCTCAAGTGACACCTGTCTGGAAGCAGAGGGTGTCGGGGACAACCTCAGCTTTCCTCCACCCACCCACCCCCCTTCCAGGGCACAGCGCAACAGTTCCAAAAAAATAGAGATTTGTATTAAAAAAAATTAAATAAAAGCCCAGCTCTGCTGATAGGCCAGTGTGTCCCCCCTCCCCCCTCCCTTTTCCCCTCCCTTTCCAGCTCCACCCTCATCCCCCATGGCCCCAGGAGTATTTACAACATGGAACAATAGGGCCAGGGAGAAGAGGGGCACTGTGGCTGGGGAAGGGGGGGCAACAGGCAGGCCCCCCACCCCCAGGGGGTTCCTAGACCAAAGACAACAACAACAAGAAAAGTTGCAAATCAGGCAGAAATGGGAACATCATTCCAAGGTCCAAGGTCCATATGTACAGATGCTGCATGACCAGCAGGGATGGGAGTGGGGGGGTAGGGCTGGGAGGAGGGAGTGGGGCAGGCAGGCAGACTAAGGGCTGCAGGAGAGAGGGAGCCCTCCCACCATTTCCATTGCCCACCCCCCACCCAACTCCACCTTTGGTAACTAAAGCCCTTTGAGGCCCCCCCACTTCCCAGGCCCTATTCCCCCCCAAGTACCCCTCTTGTGGAAATTTCCAGAAAGGGGTACCCCCACCCTGATATCAGAGCTCTGAGGGTGATGCCCTGACCTTCCCCCACCCCACCAGCCACCAAGGAGATAATGGATTTGTTAAGGATATGTGGCCCTTGGCTTCCCTTCCCCCCTGGAAGTGATGGGGTAGTCCCCTGGAAGTTTGGGGGAGGGAATTTAAGTCACTGGAAGGGGACCCAGCCAGGACCCCAGCTCTGCAGTAGCTTCTGCTCCCCAAGGTGGGCAGCCCTGGGAGAGAGGAATTCGGATGAGGTGCTGAACATGGAGGATCCAAGGCCTGGTCCCCATGTGGGGCAATGGGTTTCCCAGGCTGTGGGGACTGGACCTGTGTGGGGATGGATGCCTGGGGCTGGAGAGGGAAGAGAGATGATGTGTAGGAAGTTAGGGACCCTGGGATCAGCTCACCCCGGGACTGACCGATGGGGACAGGGATACCTGGGTACCCTCTTGGCAGGCGAGGGATACCGGCCGGCTGGGGCTGGAGGTGGGCTGGGGCTTGCTTGGGGCTCACAGGTAGATTTCACGCTTGGCCGTCTGGGCAGAGGGGGTGGCCGTGGGTGGGAAGTCCGAGGTCTGGGTGAGAGGGATCTCCTCCAAGGTAGAGTCCTTGCAGGAATCATGGCTACTGTTGGAGAAGGCACTGTACGAGGGCAGCAGGCGGACGGGGGCCATTTTGGTGTTGCGTTCTTCCGGGGGGCTAGGGCTGCCGGCGCCTGCGGGCTCCTGCCCGCCTCGGTCCTGGTAAGGCACGAAGGTGGAGAGTTTGAGGGCGCTGCTCTTAGACCGTCGGCTTGGGGAGGACTGGCCGGGCATCCAGCATGTGTCCGAGTGGCCAAACTCGCTGCACTCCCGTGTGCATGTGCCCGTCATGGCTACATCAGGCAAAGGTCGAAGGTCTGAGGGGAGAGAAGAGAATCCTATGAAGAAGGGGAACCTCTCTCTCTCTCTCTCTCTCTCTCTCTCTCTCTCTCTCTCTCTCTCTGTCTCTTATACA
>NW_025360446.1:0-1333 GCF_016433145.1 Gracilinanus agilis | reverse complement strand
CTCTCTCTTGGTGCCTCACTTCCTCTTTGTCTCCCTCTCTCTCCCCTCTTTATTTCTCTTTCTCTCCCTCCATCTCTGTCTGTTTCCCACTCACTGTCTGTCTCGGCCTTATTTAACTTTTATTTTTCTCCTTTATGTCTCTGATTGTTTTTGTCTCTCCATCCCTCTCTTTCTCTTTCTCTCTATCTCTATGTCTGTGTGTATTTCTCTCTGACTCCCTCTCTGTTTTTTCCCCTATATTCACCTCTTCTTCCTCTCCTTCTGTCTCTATACAACATCTTGCTCTCTTCCTACTTCCCTGTCTCTGCCTCTCTCATTTGCTCTGCCTCTTCTTGCTCTGTGTGTCTCTTTCTTTCTGTCCCTCTTTCCATTACTTCCAAATCCTGGGTCCCTTTCTCTCAATGGGTTTCTCTCTCTGGCTTTCTTTTCTCCCTCATTCTTCGTTTCCCTCTGTCTCTCTCTGTCTTTGTTCTGACTCTCTATCTATCCATCTGTCTCTCTGTCTCTCAAATACGTATTCACTTTGTGTTTCTCCCCTTTTCTTCCTTTCTCTCTTTCATTCACTATCTCCTCCCACTATCTCTGTCTATCTCTCCCTCTGTCTCTCTGTTCCTGTTTCTCTGTCTCTTTCTCCCTTTCTCTATTTCAATAGTTCTGTTGGTCTCTCTTCTGTCTTCTCTGTTTGTCTCATTCTTCTCCTTTTTACTGCCTCTATCTCTGTGTCTCTCTTCCCCACTCTGTTTTGCTTTCTTGTCTCTCTCCTTCTGTGTCTCTCTATTTTTCTCTCCCTTTCCCTTTGTCTCGTCTGATCTTTCTGTTTCTCTGTCTCTCTCCACAGGCGTGGGGGGGGGCGGAGATAATCCAGGGGTCATTGCAGGCCCCAGAGAGCCAGCATATGACATCCATCTAGAGCAACCAAGGCTCAAAAAGAGAAACTTGCTGGCTATTGCCAAGTGCCCAGAATGCTGGAAATCTCTATCTCTATCTGCTCCCCTTTCTAATCAACTTTCTCTTTCTCTCTCTACTTCTCTTTCCCCCTCATTTTCCTTCACTCCCTCACTCTTCCTCATTTCATGTCACTTTTCCTCTTTCTCACCTTGTAATTTGCTAATCCTTATTTCTGGATCCTTCTCTCTCTCTTTCCCCACATCTTTCCTCCTTCTCTTTAACCTTTTCTTTTTCACTCTTTTCCTTTGTTCTCTTTCCCTCACTCCACTCGTTTTCATTTTTGTCTCTCATTTCCTATGTCTTTTCTTTGTCATTCTCTCTCTACCCCATCTTTCTCTCTCCCTCTTTTCCTTCGCTGAATCCAGCCTAGTCCTCTTCTTCCCTC
>NW_025360445.1:0-3514 GCF_016433145.1 Gracilinanus agilis | reverse complement strand
AATTAAAATTGAACCTCTTTTCTTATTAGAGACAAAAGGATATGCTTATGAACCTTAATCCTTTCTGGACACTAGAATTCACTGGCAGAAGTGTTTTACTAAAGGGACCTGCTGCAGCCTAAAAGAATTAGTATGAGTGATGCATTTTCCCTCCTAGACTAGTCCCATGGGTTTTTACTTGTCCATTACAGTATTCAAAATCATCTACTTTGCTATTTACTTATAACAGAGACAATGTTGAATCTGGGACGTGGAAATAATTGCTTAAGGCAGTAAAGCAGTGAGAATCTTAAAATGTGATCTACAAGCCCCCATCCATTTTTTTTGCTACGTTAAAGTAACTGCTTTATTAATTCAATAAATTTCCTTCAACAAAGATGTACTAATCTTTTATTTTATGCAAGATGCTCCGCTGTTCTGGGCATATTGAGACAAAAGAGAAAAAAAGCCCTCCCTCAAGGAGCTTACATGAGGAAGATCCAATAGGTATAGGGGCAAATAAATGGGGGACATTGAAAGGAAGAGAAAGTGACAAATAGGGGAATCAGGTAGGGCTTTGTGTAAAAGAGGACACCAGAATTGATCATTGAAGGGAATCCAAAATTCTGAAAGGGTGAGAAAAAAAGAAAGTCTATGTCAGGCTGGAGGATCACAGCCAATTTGAAGGCAAGAAGATAACATAGAGAAGGCTGAGTTTTACAAATACATAGAACTCTAGTAAAGGAGGAGAAATAACAAAATGAATCCAGAAAAACATGAGAGTCGTGTTATAAAAGACTTTTTATCAGGCTAAAATATTTATTGTAGAAACAGCATAATGGATTTCTGGGTTAAGATAGCTGTAGTGCAGAGCTAGGACTCTTCCTCCCCTCACCACCAACCAATACAGAGTGCTTCAAATAAACAAAACAAAACAAAAAACAAGTTTAGATGAATGAGGGGGCTCCACAGTAGGTGCAGCATTGAAAGTAGGTGGGAATTGGGCATTTCCATGCTACACGGGAGTGAAATAGCTCCCACCAAAATGCGTGCTGATCAATCCTCCCCCACTTCACCTATGGTGCCAGAGCCAGAGCCAATGTGCAAGAATCAGAGCAAACATGGGGCAATCTCTTGGTTTTTGAGAGCTGACTAAGAACAGAAAATTACCCCTGAGAGCAGCTAGACTTGGGACCCCAGGAGACTGAAGAGTGCAAACCTTGGGCACAGAGATAGAGAGGAGAGGGTCAGCACAGAGTAAAAGCTGAGGAGACTTGGAAAGTAGACTTAGGCAAAAACCATTTCTTAGCTCCATACACAAAGAGCCTGCCCTCCTCACTCAGACTTCTGGCTGGGAACATAAGGAAAAACTAGCATAGCAATGGCCAGAAATACCCAAGAAATATAATCTTTAACCACCAAAAAGAACAATAGAAAGGCATTGACTCTGGATAATTTTTATGGAGAAAGAATCCAGACTATAGAGAAGACAGCAGATGACAACAAACAAGTAAACACATGCAAAAATTCAGAAATTGGTCACATGCTTTTGAAGAATTCAAATCAGAGATTATGAGAAAGATAGAAGAAAATTGGCGAGAAAAGTAGAAAGAAGTTCAAAAATAAAATAAAAGTTTTAAACACAGAATTTCCCAATTAGAAAAAAAGCCTAGAAATCAAATGGAATGATAAGCAAATTGAAGAACAGAAATGACCTGCTAGAAGCCATGAAAAGCAGGATAGACCAAACCAAAAAGGGAAATCAAAAGATCATAGCAGAAAACCAGTCTTTAAAGACATGAATTTGGCAAGTAGAAGCTAATGATCTCACAAGACAGAAAGAATTAATAAAGCAAAGTCAAAAGAGTGGCAAAATAGAAGGAACATGAAATATTTCACTGAGAAAATTAATGATCTTGAAAACAGATCTAGAAGAGATAATTTGAGAATCACTGGTCTACCGGAAAACCCAGAAATAAACAGAAACATTGACATAATACTACAAGAAATTATGCAAGAAAATTGTCTTGATGTACTTCAAAAAGAGGGAAAATAGACATTGAAAGTTTTCATAGATCACCCTTTACATCAAATCCTCAAAAGATAATCCCCAGGAATGAGATTGTGAAATTCAAGAGCTTCCAAGCTAAGGAGAAAATATTTCAACAAGCCAGAAAGAGACAATTCAGATACCAAGGAGCACCAGTCAGGATTATGC
This sequence comes from Gracilinanus agilis, assembly GCF_016433145.1. NCBI lineage: Eukaryota > Metazoa > Chordata > Mammalia > Didelphimorphia > Didelphidae > Gracilinanus > Gracilinanus agilis. Next base: position 1,317 of record NW_025360445.1, on the reverse strand, counting down.
AGGATCTGGCAGCATCCACACTAAAGGACCACAAGGCTTGGAATATTCAGAAAGGCAAGAGAATTGGATCTACAACCAGGGATCGCTTAACCATCAAAATTGACTATATACTTCCAGGGGAAAGTTTGGGCATTCAACAAAATAGAAGATATCCAAGGATTTGTAAAGAAAAGACTGGAACTAAGCAGAAAGTTTGTTATGCAAACTCAAAAATGTAGAGAAACATGAAAAGGTAAATAAGAAAGAGAAGTGAAAGAAAAAATACATTTTTAAAATTTTCTTCTTTAAGGGTTTCAATACAGTCAGATTGTTTATATTCCTATATGAAAAAATGTTATTTGTAATTCCCCAAAATGGTATTCACTATTATAGTAATTAGAATAAATATTTATAAATAGAGGTTGTGGTACTAAGTGGTCTAAGATGATATGCAAAAAAGAGAAAGAGGGAATGGAAGATGGCACCAAGGGAAACTTGAAGGAATAAGAAAAATCTATGCCACACAAAGTGGTGCATGGGAAGGGGAGGGGAAGAATACTATTATAATAAGGAGAGGAAGAGAGTGCTACTAGGTAATACTTCAAGCTTACTCCCAGGGGAATCATTCTGAAAGGGAAGAACTTCTAGATCCATTGACATATTGAATTCTATCTTACCCTACAGGGAAAGTGAGAAGGAAAAAAGCCAAGGGAGGGATTTGGGTGGGAAGTACAAAAAGGGAGGGAAAGAAAGGAAAAGGGAATTCAATAGACCCTAAAAATGAGGGGAACAAAAAGGGAGGGAATGGAAAGGCAAGTAAAATAAAGATGCGGATTAGGGGGGCTGATTGAAAGAAAACTACTGGTTTGAAAAGAAATAGAGAAAGAAGGGCAAAACTAGGAGAGAAAATCAAAATTTTGGGGAATAAACAGGTGGTGATCATAACTCTGAAAGTGAATGGGATGAACTCAACCATAAAATAGAACCAAAGAGCAGAGTGGATTAGAAACCAAAATCCTACCATGCATTGTCTTCAAGAAACACACATGAGGAAGATAGATACACACAAGGGAAAGGTAAAAGACTGGAGCAAAATCTATCAGGCATTAACTGAGAAAAAGAAGGCAAGAGTCACACTCATTATGTCTGACAAAGCTAAAGTAAAAGTAAATCTAATTAAAAGAGATAGGGAAGGTAATTACATCCTGATAAAAGACAGTATAGACAATGAGGAAATATCAGTATGCAACATGTATGCACCAAATGGTATAGCATCCAAATTTCTAAAGGAGAAATTGGTATAGCTAAAGGAGGAAATAGATAATAAAACTATACTAA
>NW_025360444.1:0-7866 GCF_016433145.1 Gracilinanus agilis | reverse complement strand
TTTTTTTTTCTAATTTTCTTTTTATCCCTGGAATCTAGCACAATGACTGTCATGTAATAATAAATAAATAAATTCTTACTGATTGATTACTGAGTATAAAAGTGCTTGGGGTTGCTTTGGGGATGTCACCTGAGAAGATAAATGGACAATGAATTAGGTAAGGGAGAGACATGAGGCTGGAAATCCAAGATGAAAGATGTTTTCATAGTCCAGGTGAAAGGTAATGAGAACCAATGCCAGGATGCCAGCTTTGTAAATTCATTTAATGGAACTGATGTATGAAATGTAATAAAGGTAAAATACACAAGAAGGGGCAACTGACTGCATATGAGTTAAGAAAAGATGATTATAGATTTGCATGAAAATAAATATTGTCATAAACTCAATGGAAGATAGAAGATTAAAAGAGAAGTTGAGAAGTTGTTAAGAGGGGTAGGGTGGGAAAAGATGAGTAAAATTTTGGAAAAATAGAGTTTAAGATTCCAGTAGAATAGCCAATTCCAACATGCCCACAAGTATTTGGTGATAAGAAACTAGATCTAGCAGTCTTCAGCACAGAATTAATGATGGAAACCACTGGAGTTAATGAGATCACCAAGTAAAATTATAAAGCAGTGATTCCCAAAGTGGGCGCCACCACCCCCTGGTGGGTACTGCAGTGATCAAGAGAGGCGGTAATAGCCACAGGAGCATTTGGAGGTGGTGAATAACTGTAAGGGGGTGGTGATATTATAAAAGAAAGAAGATTTAGAAAAAGTGATTTATGTATTCCTCTCATAATGCTTAATTTTTCTTTGAACAACGTACTGGATGTTGGCTCGGTTCCACATACTCCCTCACTTGCATTGAGGTATGTGCAGTCATGCACTGCTACTGTTCATGTGGTGCCATTGAATTGCCATTCCAAAACATGTGAGTACTACGAGCATTGTTGCAGGTAACTGCCACTTGTGCAATTGGTAGATCGCAAGTGAAGTGAATTTAATAAAAACAAAACTTGTTATTTCTGCATTTGTGACAAAACTTCTGTACAAATGAAACTTTGGATGAAGGGAATTCAGCCAGTTGCCAAATTTATCAGGAGCAGAAAATAAAGATGAAGACATACTTTCCTATGGTGAGCACTTGGATGGTCTACATTCAGATTTTAATCAATGATTTGATGATATTTTGAAAATGAACATACTTGATTGGATTTTGGATCCTTTTTCAAGTGCAAACACCAAAGAATCTACACAGTTACAAGAAGAACTGATGGAAGTAACTACAAAGGATGAATTGAAATTTAAATTCAAAAGCGGCTACCAACAACTCTGGCTGCAAAAGGAGATCCCTATGGCTTATCCTGAAATATGGGCTGTAATTCAAAAGTTCTTAGTTGCATTTCCTTCATCATATTTATTGGATTGTGGATTCAGTGCATTAACCAATTTATTACCAAAAAAAAAATAAACCAATTGCAAATAATCAATTGTGGTGATTTAAGATTACTGCTGATGAAAATAGAGGCAAGGATTACTAAATTGGTAGCAGCACACCAGATTCATCCTTCTCATTAAAATGATTTTGAATGTTTTAACTTTTTTTGTATTACATTCTATTCTGAGTTCAATAAATAGTTTCATAATTTCAAAGTTTAATGTTTCTAATTTACACCTTTCTTTACTATATTTTATGAAAAAATAGAAACATTAATACATATATCTTTCCTATTAATTGCTATTAAAATTCTAAAAAAATAATATCCAGGGGGCGCTAAGTAATATTTTTTTTCTGGAAAGGGGGCAGTAGGCCAAAAAAGTTTGGGAACCACTGGTATAAAGAGAGAAAAGAAGTAAATTAAAAGAAAAGACTTGAGGCCTACCCTGATTTATGAAAAGGAATATGAATGGAGAGAGCTAGGTGATGTAGTAAATAGGGCTTGTAGTCAGAAAGACCTGAGGACAAATCCAGCCTAAGACACTTATTTGTGTGACACAGGAAAGTCATTTAACCTCTGTTTGGTTAGTTTCCTTATTAACCATTTCCTTAAAATGTAGATGATAATACCACCTAACTCCCAGAGTTATTGTGAGGATCAAATGAAATATTTGTAAAGTTCTTAGCACAGGGCCTAGCACATACTAGACACTATATAAATATTAGTTATGATGGTGATGAAATTCATGGGATGAATCAATAAAGGGACCGAAAAAAATATATAACTAGGTAAGAAGAGAATTAAGAGAACTCATATTCAGGAGTTTAACATTATCAGGCAGTATTAGGAATGTGTAGAGGCTACTTACTTTGGCAATAAAGTAAGTGGTCATAACCTTGAAGAGAGAAGTTGGTTGCATGATAATACCAAATATTTATATAATACTTTAAGGTTTGCAAAGTGTTGCACATATATTATCTCATTTGATGCTTGAAGCAACCCTATAAGAGAAGTACAATTATCATCCACATTTTATGGATGAAGAAACTGAGACTGAGAGAAGTCAAATGCCTTGCCCAGGGTCACAAAGCTAGTATCAAATTCAGTTCTTCCTGAATAAAGAACTACCACTTTATTCGTTGTGCCCTACAAAGGCAGTTAGAAATAAGTTAGAAATAAAATAAAAAAAGGGTTGAGAAGTGAATAAAAGTAAAGGAAACAAAGAGAATCAATACAGAAAGCTATTTGAAAGAACTTGCCTGTGAATGAGAGGAGAAATATAGAAGAGTATCCTCAAAGGAAATTAGAGACCTGGTTGTTTTGGTAGAAAAAGGAGAATAAACCAGCAAATAGGGAGACATTCATGATTAGAAAGAGGAGAGGATAATTGAGAGGAAAGCAGTGGAGGGAATGGGAAAGGGTCTGATCATAAAAGAAAAGGGCCACTTCCACAGAAACTGAATTAAAAGAATAGAGCTTGGAGATGCTAAATTAAAAGAAGAGAGCATGAAAATAGAATCAATTTATTTTTTAAAATTTTATTTAATTGATTAAGAAAAGTTTTCCTCTATTACATCATTCATGTTATTTCCCTCCTTTCCTCCCTCACCCCTCCTGCAGCCAAAGCAAATTCCACTGGGTTTCGCTGGGTTTCATTGACCAAGACCTATTTCCATATTATTGATATTTGCACAAGGGTGATCATTTAGAGTCTACATCCCCAATAATATCCCAATCGACCCATGTATTCAAGTAGTTGTTTTTCTTCTGCATTTCTGCTCTCAAAGATCTTTCTCTGGATGTGGCTAGCATTCTTTCTCTTAAGTCCCTCAGAAATGTCTTGGATCATTGCATTGCTGCTAATATAGAAGTCTAATACATTTGATTGTGCCACTTTGTATCCATCTCTGTGTATAAGATTCCCCTGGTTCTGCTCCATTCACTTTGCATCAATTCCTGGAGTTCATTCCAGTTGACATCAAATTCCTCCAGTTCATTATTCCTTTTAGCAAAATAGTAATCCATCACCAACAAATGCTACAATTTGTTCAGCCATTCCCCAAATGAAGAGCATCCCCTCATTTTCCAATTTTTTGCCGCCACAAAGAGTGGTTATAAATATATATTTTAAAACCCTTAAATTCTGTGTATTGGCTCCTTGGTGGAAGAGTGGTAAGGGTGGGCAATGGGGGTCAAGTGACTTGAACAGGGTCACACAGCCAGGAAATGTCTGAGGACAGATTTGAACCTGGGACCTCCCGTCTCTAGGCCTGACTCTCAATCCACTGAGCTCCCAGCTGCCTCCTATAAATATTTTTAAAAGTTTTTTTCCTCATTATCTCTTTGGGGTATAAATCCAGAAGTGGTATGGCTGGATCAAAAGGCAGGCAGTCTTTTAAAGACCTTTGGGCATAATTCCAAATTGCCATCCAGATTGGTTGGATTAATTCACATCTCCACCAGCAGTGTATTAATGTCCCTATTTTACCACATCCCCTCCAACATTTATTACTTTTCTTTGTCATGTTAGCCAATCTGCTAGATGTGAAGTAGTACCTCAGAGTTGTTTTGATTTGCATTTCTCTAATTATAAGATATTTACAACACTTTTTATGTGCTTATAGACAGTTTTGATTCCTTTATCTGAAATTGCCTATTCATGTCCTTTGCCCATTCATCAAGTTGGGAAATGGCTTGATTTTTTGTACTATTGACACACACACACACACACATATATATGCATATATATGTATAAATATATGAGTAATTAGACCTTTGTCAGAGGTTTTTGTTATAAAAATTTTTTCCCAATTTGTTGCTTCCCTTCTGATTTTGGTTGCATTGGGTTTTTTTGTGTACAAAACCTTTTTAATTTAATGTAATCAAAACTATTTATTTTACATTTTCTAATTTTTTCAAACTTTTGCTGGGTATTGAAATATTTCCTTTCCCAAAGATATGACATGTATACTATTCTGTGTTCACTTAATTTACTTACAGTTTCCTTCTTTGTATTCAAGTCTTTCACCCATTCTGAATTTATCTTGGTGTAGAGTATGAGATTTTGATCTAAACCTAATCTCTCTCATATTGTTTTCCAATTTTCCCAGCAGTTTTTGTCAAATAGTGGATTTTTGTCCCAAAAGTTGGGCTCTTTGGGTTTATCATACACTGTCTTGCTGATGTCATTAACCCCAAGTCTATTCCACTGATCCTCCCTTCTGTCTCTTAGCCAGTACCATATTGTTTTGATGACTGTTGCTTTATAGTATAGCTTAATATCTGGTACTGTGAGGCCACCTTCCTTCACATTTTTTTCATTATTTCCTTTGATATTCTTGATCATTTGTTCTTCCAAATAAACTTCGTTATGGTTTTTTTTTTTCTAATTCAGTGAAAAAGGTTTTTGGTACTTTGATAGGTATGGCGCTAAATAAGTAAATTAATGTGGGTAGAATGGTCATTTTTATTATGTTAGCTCATCCTACCCATGAGCAATCAATATTTTTCCAATTGTTTAGATCTAGTTTTAATTGTTTGGAAAGTGTTTTGGAGTTATGTTCATATAATTCCTGTGTTTGATAGATCATTGAATTTTATTTTAAAAAAACTATACTTTTAAGTTTCTATCAAATAATTCTTACTAAAGAAATCCATGCTTGACTCTGTACTCCCATGAAGTTATATCCCCTTTTGATGCAATTGCAAGTAATGCTAGCCCCAATCCCCCCAAATATATACTCTGTGGACATTCAAAAATTTAAGTGAACTATAGTTTTAAGATTGACTAAAAAAATACAATTTGAAGCAAAAAAAAAACCTTTGAGAAAATCTGTCATCAGCATCAAGAATTAATTGTTTTGGAAAGAAGATTGTATGTGTGTGAGTAGATTAAAGGGTATTAGGAGATTCCTTATAGAATTTACAGTGTAGTTTGATGGTGAAAACCACTTCTTACTGGGTTAAAAAATGGAAAGCAAAACAGTACTCTATTATGTAGCTTTGACCTTTAATTCAAGTAATAAATAATTCCCAACTGTAAAATTCACTCCATTCATGATAATGTATGATGTGTATTTATGTGTGTGTGTGTGTTTACAGAAAAAAAGTAAGCGAATGGTTTGGAAAATACATTTAAGGAGATTATAAATAAGATTGAGGTAGCTAATAGCTGCTCATCTGAACATGCTAATCAAATGTGAGTATCAAATAACTAGTTTCAAAAGGCTAATACAACTTTACTACATACTAGATAGGAGCAGCAGTTTATAGGCATCAAGGTGATATAATGATCACTAGCTCAATAGAAAGATTTCAATTAAAGGCAGAATAGCAGCATGCTACTAAAGACACACAGCATCATGCTAATTAAAGTGCAATAAGCCAACAAAAACCATCAAACATGTTCTACCAGAGTCAAACTAGAAAGCTGACAAGATGACAAACCAATGCAATTGTTATGTAATAAATGCAAGAAGGCAATATGTAACTTCTAATTTAATAAAAAAGTTAGTGTGAACAGAGGCAAGATGATGGAGAAGGTAGAGGCACCGATCTGGTTTCTCCCAAATTATCCTAAAAAAACAAAACTATTATGTCTCAGAATCAATTCTTGAATAGAATAACCCACAAAAAGATTAAGTGAAGTGATTTTCCAGCCTACAATATGGCCAGAACCAGGGATCTGGTCCACAAGGGCAGAGATGGATTACAGTAAACTAGGGCAGGGCTCACGGTGCCAACACAATTTGGACATAGTTGAAGCAGTAGCAAACACTTACAGAATAATCAGTCATAGGATGATAAGGGAGGTTGGACAAATGCTCAAAAAATATTACAGGAGATTACACATTGCCCATACATAGAACCAAATCATAGTCCTGGGGTGCATTTTCAGGGTGAGGAGGAGCACAAGCATATACCACAACATGCTTTCACAGGAAAACTGGGGATACTGGTCAAAATTTAAAGGGTAAAAGAGTTCTTGGGTTTATTCACTGACCAAAGCACAGAATGCAAGAATACTAAACATACCTCTTCTTACATCATACTACCTTAGAAGCCCTGAAATTAAATAGATCCCCAATGCTAGCTCTGAAGGAAGGTGCAAAAAAAACCCTGAAGATTAGAACAGTGTTCTCTTCACCAGTTTCATAGTCCAACTTCAATAGTTTTGTTTTTTTAACTAAAAGTGAAAAACACAGGAAAATTAGTAAAATATAGAAAAAAATCAACATAGAAAGGTATTTTGGGTACAAGATAGAATCAAAATCAGAAGACAACAAAATCAATACTGCTGCATCCAAAACGTCCAAGAAAAATATTAATTGCTCTCAATCCAACCAAAATAACCAATGAAAGAGCTCAAAAAGAATTTTTAAAATAAAAGAGGTAGAAGAAAAATTAGAAAAAGAAATTAGAGTAATATATGAAAATTGTGAAAAGTGTCAACAGCTTGGTAAAAGAAGCAAAAAAAATAATGCTGAAAAAATTAATGCTTAAAAAATAGGTAGGGCAGAAAACTGATTCAAGCCCTATAGAGAAGTAGAAGGGTAACAAAGGGACTGGTGGGGAGGGAAGCAATACCAGGGAAGGAGAGGGTTTGGGGGGGAGCACCACGTGGTTTTAAAGAACAATAAGAGAGGAACAAGAAGGGAGGGGGGAGAAAGGGAAGTACAACAAGGGAGGGGATCATAGGAACTGATTAAAACAAAACACTGGTATAGAAGGAAACAGTGAAAGAAGAAAGAACAGGACTAGGAGAATCAAAATTTCTGGGAATGCAGAGTTGATAATTATAACTCTGAATGTCAATGGGATGAATTCACCCATAAAACAGAAGCAAATAGCAGAGTGGATTAGAAACGAAAACCCAACCATATGTTTTTTATAAGAAACACATATTAGACAGACAGGCATAGAATGAAAATGAGAGGATGGAGCAAAATCTTTTGGGCTTCGAATGAGAAAAAGAAGGGAGGGGTGGCTATCATGATCTCTGACAGAGCCAAAAAAAAAAAGATAAGGTTAAAAGAGATAGGGAACATTACTACATCCTAATAAAAGGCAGTATAAACAATGAAGAAATATCAGTACTAAATATGTATGCACCAAACGGAATACCTTCCAGATTTCTAAAGGAGAAACTAGTGGAGCTCAAGGATGAAATAGAAAGCAAAACCATACTAGTGGGGGACCTGAACCTTCCCCTATCAGATCTAGATAAATCAAACCAAGAAATAAATAAGAAAGAGATAAGAGAGGTGAATGAAACCCTAGGAAAAAATTGAGTTAATAGATATCTAGAGAAATATAAATAGAGACAAAAAGGAATACACCTTCTTTTCAGCAGCACATGGAACATTCACAAAGATAGACCATGTAATAGGGCACAGAAACATGGCAAACAAATGCAAAAAAGCAGAAATAATAAATGTAATCTTCTC
>NW_025360443.1:0-4762 GCF_016433145.1 Gracilinanus agilis | reverse complement strand
TTCCTTTCTTTCTTTCTTTCTTTCTCTCTCTTTCTCTCTCTTTTCTCTTTCTCTCTCTTTCCTTCCTTCCTTCTTTCTCTCTCCTCTTACTCTCCCTTTTTTAAAACTCTTACTTTCTGTCTTAGTAACAGTTCTAAGACAGAGGGGCAAAGGCCAGGCAAATTGAGGTTAAGTGATTTACCCAGGGTCACACAGCTAGAAAATGTCTGAGGCCAGATTTGAACCCAGATCCTACGAACTCTAGTCTTGGCACTCTTTTCACTGAACCACCTCCCTGCATCCCAACACACACTGATTTCTGAGATGATACCATCTTTGCCTGTCCTCATATTCACAAAGCACCTAACAAACTCTAGCCCAGTAACCCTGAGCTATACAGATCAGATTGTTTTTCACCTTTACCTCCCCTCCTTCCCCTGTCAAATAAAAAGGAACAGCTAAGGTGAAGAAACTAGAGCCCAGGATCAATGAGAGGTTATAATGACCCCTGGAAATCAGCTAGTCCCACGCGCTTGTCTCACAGACAAAGAGATGAGGCTTAGAGATTCTATGGATCTTGTCGAAGGTCATAGATCTAGTTAGAGGCAGAGGGCTTCCTGCCTAATCCAGTGTTCTTTTCATCTAAACCAGCAGTGAAAGAGAGAACCAAGTAATTCATGTTTGGACTTGACTCCAAATTCCAAATGGATATATAAATATAGGTAAACAAAGCTGTGGGCTCTGGGGATGGGATTGGAGGACTGTATGATCTTTCTAGGTAACTATCCCAACTCTCTTTACCTGGGTGGACAGTAAGGATGGGGCAGGTGGTGCAACGGATAGAGCACAAAGCCTAGAGTTAGGAAAAACTGAGTTCAAATCTGGCCTCAGATACTAACTAGCTATGTGGCCTTGGGAAAGTCACTTACCCCTATTTGCCTCAGTTTCCTCATCTATAAAATGAATCAGAAAAGGCAATGGGAAACTATTCCAGGATCTTAGCCAAGAAAAGCTCAGATGGGGTCACAAAGAGTCAGATGTGGCTGATACAACCCAACAAAGACAATTGGGAAGATGGGAAGTTAAAAACAATAATTAAGTATGGTCTACTGTGTTCTGACCTCGATAGATATCCTTCCTTCTGCCATTTTACTAACTGTGTGGCTATGAGCAAAATCAGCTGTGAAATGAAGGGGTTGAACTAGCTGCCTTCTGGAGTCCCGTCTCCATCCCTTCATCCCTAGTCACTTTTCTCTGGACCTCAGTTTTACCATTTGTACAATTAAAGGGTCAAATCAGAATTATGATCTCTAAGGTCCCCTTCAGCGCAGATTCCTATGATCCTATGGACATCACCTACTCTAATAGATCCAGTCCAATAAGCAATTATTAAGCACCTGGTGTCTGCCAAGCCCTATGCTAAGCACCAGAGGTACAATGAATATTTTTTTAAAAGACATTCCCTGCCCTCAAGGAACTCACAATCAATGAGGAAAGACAATACACATTAAAGATAAAGGCTGCCTCATTTGGCCAATGGAGCCCAGAGAGGTATGACTTGTCAGGATTGCCCAGCTAGAGATAATGTATGGAATGTAAATGCCTGGCTTCCCTGGCTTCCTTGAGTTTCAGCTAAAAGTCCACCTTCTACAAGAAGCCTCTCATGATCCCCCCTAAAGCTAGTGCCTTCCCTCTGGGAATATCTCCAATTGATTCTGCAAATATCTTGTTTGTATATAATCGCTGGCATGTTTTTTCTCTCATTAGTATGTAGGGGTTTTTTGTTTTTGTTTTTTACATTTTTAAACCCTTAACTTCTGTGTATTGGCTCATAGGTGGAAGAGTGGTAAGGGTGAGCAATGGGGGTCAAGTGACTTGCCCAGGGTCACACAGCTGGAAAGTGTCTGAGGCCGGATTTGAACCTAGGACCTCCCGTCTCTAGGCCTGACTCTCAATCCACTGAGCTATCCAGCTGCCCATTAGTATGTAGGTTTTTTTGAAAGCAGAGGCTGTTTGTTTTTCTTGAACCCTCGGCACTTAGCATGGGATCTGGTATATGTTTTTGTTGTTGTTCAATCATTTCAGTCATACCCAACTCTTATGTGACCCTATTTGGGGTCTTCTTGGAAAAGATACTGGGGTGATTTACCATTTTCTTCTCTAGCTCATGTTACAGATGAGAAATTGAGACAAATAGGGTTAAGTGACTTACCCAGGGTCACACAGTTAGTAAGTGTCTGAAGCCAGATTTGATGTTTTCTTGGCAAAGATATTGGAGTAACTTTCTATTTCCTTCTCCAGCTCATTTTATTAGATGAGGAAACTGAGTCAAACAATAGTACTTTCTTAATAAATACTTGTCGACCTGTCAGGACTAAGGATGAAACTCTACTTCTTGGTGTGTCCATTTGGCTTGGTGAAAATGTAGCTTAGCCTATCCTTGAGTTAAACTCTGTAAAAATCACAATCCCACCTTTACACAATTCTGTCTCCTAGTGCTGGCCATTGAGCTTCTCGCCGCCTGTCAGGGCATTGAGTTTCTACGCCCCCTGAGAACAACCACTCCATTGGAGAAGGTCTACGACCTTGTGCGCTCTGTTGTAAGGTAAAATCAAACAAACACTTTCGCAGAGGTTAAAAACTGTCACCCAAGGCAAGTGGTTAATGTTTCACTTGACCTTCCTGCCAAGGTTGGTGTGAGGAGCAAATGCGATAACATGTGTCCTAGGATGGGCAAACCTTAAAGTGCTCTCCAGATTCGATTATGATTGTTATCATTATGATGATCACTAATGCGCCATGGTCCTTCTTCTCTCTAGGCCTTGGATAAAAGACCGTTTCATGGCTCCAGATATTGAAGCAACTCATCGGCTGCTTGTTGATCAAAAGGCAAGGTCTTCTATTTGGCCAACTGGCCATAGACTCATGGTTTAGAACTGGAAGAGACCTTCGAGCCCATCTGAGTCAACTCTCCTTCACTTTACAGATAAGGGAGGAGACTGAGGCCCAGATGGGTGAAGAAGTGACTTAGAGTCATGGTTTTAGACCTAGAAGGGACCTTGGAGGTCATGTTACTCTAGCCCCCTAGTTTTATAGATGAGGAGACTGAGGCTCAGGGAAGTAAAGTGACTGCCTAAGATCACAGAGAGAATAAGGGTGACTTGACATCAGTCCCTCTGGCTTCAAATCCAGCACACTTTCTACTGTACCACATTGGTCTCAGTCATTATGAGAAAACAAAATGGCGCCATTGCTGATGTCATTGCTACATTGTTCTGGAGCAAAGACTCCTCACTGGAAGGGATGAAGGTATAAGCTAAAGACTACATGAACGTAGTAACTAAGGAGTTATTTGGCAAGTTACTGCTATGGTGGGTTAAACATGGATTCTCACTGATAATGAGAAGCACTCTTGTGTAGTGGGAATCACCCTGGATTTGAAGCTTGGAGATCTAGGCATGAGTTCTCTTACTCAGATGCATGACCTTGGGCAAGTCCCTAAAGTTCAGTTGCCTCATTTTTTAAATGGGGAAAAGTAATGGATGGTAACAGTACTTGCACTTACAATGTCTAAGGGCTACTCTGAGGAAAGTGCCTCATAGTCTATGTTTTCAATCAAGAAAGAGCAAGTCTTCATGGAGAGATAAGGAGTGAGGGTCCAGGGCTTCCCTAGTTAAGTAGTTTTTCTTTGAACTAAATCAACAAACCAATAAGAGTGTTGCCTAGACTCACCCATTTGTCTCAAAGAACTTTTAGGGTTTTTTTTTTTTTTATCTGAATCATTCATTTCACTGGTGTTGGGCAGAGGTAACAAACTCTGGCTGAACCAGTTGTTGTTCAACTGTTTTAGTTGTGTCCACTTCCTCATAACTACATTTTGGAGTTTTCTTGGCAAAGATACTGGGACATTTTGCCATTTCCTTGTCTGACTTATTTTACAGATTAGGAAACTGAGGCAAACAAGGTCAAGGACCTTGGTCAGGGGTCATGCAGCTAGTAAATGTCTGAGACTGGATTTGAACTTAGGCAAATGAGTCTTCCTGACTTCAGGCCATGGCACTTTATTGAACTCATACTGAGTTCGAATCCAACCTCAGACATGACTAAAATGATTGAAATTACTGCTCTAGACCCAAACCCACTAAAAGTTCTTTGAAACAGATGGAAGAGTCTTTTTTCTTAATAGCTTTTTGTTTTTATTTGGCTTTTATTGCCTAATGTATTTCTCCCCTCTCCAACCCAGTGAGTCATCCTTTGTCACAAAAAATGACAAAGGAAAAAAGCATTTCCATAAAACTAACTTCAAATCATCCACTGAATCTAAGAATATTTACAAGTCTTTCACCAGAGTTCTTTGGAGAGGGTCTTTATCTGAGGATTTTTTGGCCATAGCAATTCTCAAAGACAATTTATTATGTTACAGAGAAGTAACAATAACCTACCAGTAAAAAATAAACAATTATTAAGTACCTACCATGTGCCAGGAACTGTGCTAAGAATATCTTTCTGTGTGGGTGGAAAGAGTACTTCCACCAGTGTTTACTAGCAATCATTAGTGCTGGAATCTTTGGAAGGAGGGCTAGAGAAAGTGAGTAGGAAAGAAAGGGAATGAGGCAGATGAGCAAAAGGAGGAGGGCCAAGCATACAAGTTAGGAGAAAAACAGCTTCCCCCAACATCCATTAGAGCTCTGAGCCACCTTATGCTAACTAGAGAATTCTGATTAAACATCTCTCTCTCTCTCTCTCTCTCTCTCTCTCTCTCTCTCTCTCTGTCTCTTATACA
>NW_025360442.1:0-3018 GCF_016433145.1 Gracilinanus agilis | reverse complement strand
GAAAGAAAGAAAGAAAGAAAGAAAGAAAGAAAGAAAGAAAGGAAGGAAGGAAGGAAGGAAGGAAGGAAGGAAGGAAGGAAGGAAGGAAGGAAGGAAGGAAGGAAGGAAAGAGACCTAAATCTCAATTCTAACTTTTATAGGATTATTACCTGTGGGATCCAGAATAAGTTACTTGCTTCTGTCTCAGTTTCTTCATCTGTAATATGTGAATAATAATAGCAGCTACCAGAAAAGTTGTTGTGAAGATCAAATGAGATTATATATTTAAAGAATTTTACAAACCCTAAACCACCATGTAAATACTGGGTATTGTTATTATCCTCTATTTGTGTCTGACCTATAGTAGAGGCTTAGAAACTGGAATTGGTCTGATCAACCACAGTGAGACACATTGTACATTGACCCCAACATAGTGATATCATTTTGATCCTCTTCAAGAATAAAGGACAACAACCATTATTATCATCCAACCTTAGCCTAAGTCACAGATACTAGGGAATCCTACCAAAGACAGGATGTCCCCTTCCTGGGAGGACAGTAAGCCCTACCCAAGAAACCATTGCTGAGACTAAGGGAGGCCAAAACAAGAGAACTGGGACAAGGCCATTTTGGAATTCACCCCAAAGCTTTTCATGACTTTTTACATCTTTATTGACCTAAGCCTTGAGGATTGTCTCCCAGCTCCCCAGAAGAGTATTCTCCAGGTGAAACAAACATGGATCAGTGCTCCCTAATGAGCCAGATCCAATCTACTTCTTGCTTAGTCATTGGCACTGGTGTCTAAGCTATTTTCATACCCAGATACAGCCAAAGAGTATTACCACTGTTAGCCAAATTTGGAGTGCAAAGTTCACAGACTCCCAATTACCAAGGGCCTGATTTTCTTTCCAATTTCTTTTGCACATTTCTCTTCCAAAGCATCAGCTGCAATGCTTCTCCCAGTCAGGATACAGGTTATTAGGTCAACCTCAGTATCTCCCACAAAGTAGACCTTTGCCCTCTCTCCTTCCCTTTTTCTTCCAGGTTCCTTTCATGAACTCCTAAAATATTAAAGTTGGAAGAAACCTTAGAGACCAACTAATCTATTAATTCTGAAACTTTTTTGCATCCCTTTGGATACCTTTGGAAGTTTGATAAAGCCTAGGGATCCCTCCTTAGAATGATATTTTTAAATCTATAGGAAACCAATTCCTTCAAAATATAGTCATTAAAATATGTTTAAAAGTTCAAGGACTGGAGCAGCTAGGTGGTTCAACTGGAGCCAGGCCTTGAGATAGAAGGTCCTGAGTTAAAATCTTGCCTCAGATACTTCCTAGCTATGTGATCTTAGGCAAGTCACTTAACCTCAGTTGTCTGGCCCTTACCATTCTTCTGCCTTAGAATCTGTATTAAAAATTAAATCTAAGATGGGAGGTAAGATTTTTTTTTAAGTTCAAGGACCCTCAGGCTAAGAATCTCTAGCCTAGTTCTGCCCTCTAGTTTTACAGAGGAAGAAACTGAGGTCCAAGAGAGGTAAAATGGCTTTCCCATATTCACAAAGCTCATGAATTCTTCCTGCCTGGGCAGCTAGGAATAGAGCACTGGACTTCAAGTCAGGAAAACTTCAGTTCATATCTGACCTCAGACACTTATTAGCTATCTGACCTTGGGCAAGTCACTTACCCTCAGTTTGCTCCTTTGTAAAAATAGGGTTAATAACAGTTCCTGCCTTGCTGCTGTGAAGATCAAATGAGAATACTTGTAAGATACTTAGCACAGTGTCTGGCACATAATACTGTCTAAATGCTTCTAGCCCTCCTGTCCCAGAATGTTAGTGGCATCTTTGATCTAATCCAAAGGGGTCCTTGATCAAAGATTTTAGAAGATCCTGGCCCCCAGGTGAGGTTCTAGATGATGGGGAAAAAAGAGAAGGCTGAAGAGAAGAGCAACAATTTCGAGGGTGGGGAAAATTCTACAGTTCTGTCCTACCATCCACTACAGTGCTTAATACAGTCCACTATCAAGAAGCCAGTCTACCATCATGAACGTGACCACAAACGGCTTTCCCAGAGGTCATTGGGCTATAGATTTAAAGTGAGAAGAGGCCTTAGAGGCAAACAAATCCAATTCCCTTATTTAATTGATGAGGAAATTGAGGCATGGAGAATAAAAAGACTTGGCCAGAGTCACGCAGATAGAAAGTACCTGGGACTGACGTGGGGGTAGAGAATGTGAATCTGGGTCTTCCTGGCTCTAAATCCAGTGTTCAATCTCCTCCGCCACATTTTCTCTCTTAATTTGCCCAGGCTGCAATGCTCCCTGTCTTTACTGCTAAATGTCCTGCTGAGCAGTCTCAGTACTTATCCACGGACACCTCTAATGCATGTTCACGCACAAACCAACTGTTCTCATCGACTACAGCTTGACGAGATCCTGTAGAGGACCCGGCTTGGAGATTATCTGCTTGCAAGCAGTGAATTTTCTCCATGTTTATACCCTCAAGGAGATGTTTTGTGGGTTTATTGACTAAATAAGGGTATTGATTTGTTAAGAGCTTTTCCACTTCCTTTCAATGGGAAATATTGTTATCTCTTTCCCCTTCTTCTCTGAACACTAGGCGAGAAGTTCTTTTAGCGACACCATAAATTTCCATCTTTGCTTTCCTGTGCTGTGTAAACAAGTGTTTGCCTGTCTATGGGGGTTAATTTGGTCATGTTAAATGCTCTAAAGGTCCCTCTTGGGCTCCAAGCTTGTACATTGTAGCTGAGAGGAAAATCACTTGCTTATATACGATGCACCTTCCCACTATCTCCATCGCTGGCTGCATCCCATTTTGAATGGCTGCATAGAGAAAGCACCTACATATCCACCTTGGATCTTGCACAGAGACCATGTCTTCTGGCAACACCAAAGGCAATACTCAGAGTGGTCTTGGTCTGCCCAAAATGTATGTCCACCTGCACAACACTCTCTCTCTCTCTCTCTCTCTCTCTCTCTCTCTCTCTCTCTCTCTCTCTCTCTCTCTCTCTCTTCCTCCCT
>NW_025360441.1:0-5104 GCF_016433145.1 Gracilinanus agilis | reverse complement strand
TAGAGAGAGAGAGAGAGAGAGAGAGAGAGAGAGAGAGAGAGAGAGCCAAAATGGTGCTTCACTGACTTCCTTTTGACTCTTCCTTGAGAGACAGAGTCAAAAGGAAGTCACAATGAGGCATGAACCTTAAGCCTTCTTCCTCCCAAGAGACACTGAGCCTGGTGTGTTTCTGGTGGACACTCTTAGCATATAGGCTGAATCTTCTTTGGCATATCTGCGGCTTACCTTTTTCTGTGATTGCTTGTTTTAGTCAGCTCTCTTATCCAATTCTACCCAGCTCCTAACTTGGGATTTGTGGCTCTCTGCTAACCTGGACATTAGATTCCCAGTAACATTAGACACAGTCACTCTCTGCTTCCTCCCTTTCCCATCCCCCTAAACTAATGTGGCATCTGTAAATAGAAATCCTTCTCTTTCCCCCTTTTCAGTGTTTCTTTCTCTTGTCTTATTGCAAGAGCATTTCTGGGAAACTTTTCCAAAAACTATTTCAAATTAAGAGTGAGAAGAAGGTACATCCTTTTTCATACCTTTATCTATTGAAAAAACTTTAAGAGTTTATTGCAAATAATGCTAGCTTTTTGTGTTTAGATATATACTTTTCGATCATATTTGCTTAGCATTTAAAGTCCCTTATGACCTTTCCTTAACCTACTTTTTAGCCTTATTACATATTCTTCTTCTTCATGCACTTGACAGCTCAACCAAAAAGTCCTTCTAATGTTTTTCATATGACATCCCATAATGACCTATAAACCATCTCTGTTCCTATGGAATGGTTCACTCTCATTCTTAGAAAGAACTTTCTCCTTACTTTCACCTCTTTGAAACATTACTGAAGCACAAGTTTCCACAAAGCGTCTTTCCTAATGCCTGCCCTAATTGCCTTCCACCCCCCTCTAAATCTCTTTATATTCATCTTGTATATATTTTGTATAATAGAGACTAGAACTCTATCTCTCTATTTTATATTGCCTCTGTATGTATATATTGCCTCCCCTAATAAAATGTCAATTCTTTGATGCTGGGAATTACTTCACTTTTTGTTTTTGTATCTTCAAAACCTCACAGTGTCTGGGATATAGTAGATATTTAAATGTTTGTTGATAGACTGGCCTATGAAAAATAAGCCTCCTACACTTATGGATTTTAGCACAACCAAGTATTATATTTTGTTAGCAGCTTTTCTGCATGCATTGATATAATTATGTGGTGTGGGTTGTTTTGGCTTTTAATGTGAATAAATATGTTACCCATTTTCCTAATGTTGATTAATTGGTACATTGCTAGTAAAAACCCAACTTGATCATAGTATATAATTTATTGAAAATATTGGTGTAGTCTTTTTGCTAGGTTATTATTGTAATTCTTTGCATTAATATTCATTAGCAATACTGGTCTATAGATCTCTTTCTCTGATTTATCTCCTCCTGACTTAAATCTTAGGGTCCTATTTATCTTATAAAAAGACTTTGGTATGTGCTTTTTCTCAATTATTGAAAAAATGTCTTTAGGATAGATATTTATACTTCTCTTAAAGACTGAAAAAAATACACTGCAAAAACATTTGGATACACTTTCACCCTCTTTGATGATTTCCTTATGGATATTCAATTTTGCTTTCTCAGATTGCTTAGGATTTGTTTTTCATATTCTTATTTAAGTGTTTTCTATTTTGTAGTTTACCTTTTCTCTTTGAAATCTTAGTTTTTGCTAGTTATAGTCATGTATGGTAGGTGATTGATTTGATTTCTCCTTAATTAGTTGTGAATTCACCTTAATTTTATTTTGGTAATTTGATTTTCTGCTCCTTTATTTTTTCAAACTATTTAAAGGCTTATTTATTTTGATAATCTTTTCCAATAATTAGCTTTTAGTTTTCCAATTTTCTCTGATTTTCAAGATTTTTTTTCCTCTTTTACTCATTGTAGGTCTGTTAATTTGTTAGTACTCTACATTTAAAAATTGCATACTCAGTTCATTAATCATCTTTTTTCTTTTTTGTTAATACATGGTCTCAGAGATATAATTTTCCCTCTGAGGACTGCTTTAGCTAAACATTCAAAATTTTGATATGTTGTCTCATTATTATTGTTCTCTTTTATAAAATTGTTAAGTGTTTCTATGATTTTTTTATTCTAACCCACGCATTATTCAGTATGTCATGATTAAATTCCATTTAGATGTGCATCTTTTGCTTTTGTTCTTTTTTATTAATTATAATTTTCTCATGTTAGAGTCCATAAAATGTACTTGATACACCTACTTTTTAATGTTTATTAGTAATTTCTTTGTAAACTAAAACACATGTCCAATTTTTAGAGATACCACATGATGCTGATAAATATGTATATTTTTAAATATTCTCTTTAAGAGGATTCTATAAATATTGTGAATCTAACTGTTCTAACAGTCTGTTCATTTTTATTGTTTTCTTTCCCTCTATCTTTCTGCTAGGTTTTCAGCTCTAAAAGAGGAACATTAAGTTTTCCTACTATTATTGCATTAATATCTATGTTTTTTTATATTTTAATTTTCCTTTGTGGATTTAGATGTATGTACATTTGGTACATATAAAATTTATATTGATTCTTTTACATTGTCTACATTATATTTAAACATACTGTATTCCCTCATTTTATTTCTCCTGACATTATAAATTTTTATTTTTTACCTTGTCTGATAGCATGATTATTACTTTAACTTTATTGGAGTCACCCAGTGCGTGATATACCTGCATTTTTACAAATATTTGGTGAGATTCTACAATATGCCACTGCATGATATACAAAGAAGAATAAGACTATCTCCCAGTCCATGCAGAGAAGACTTAAGAGATGAGAAAGAGTGTTATAGAATAGAAATTTCATTAATCTTTCTGTCAAAGGTCCAAGGTTCATCACTATCATAGGATTTTCATAGATTTAATTTTTGAAAGAGACTTAGTTGTACTCTGTATCTTCTGTTTAATAGTTCTGCTTCTTTCAAGACCCTTGAACTTTCTTGTCTTCACTTTCCTCTTCTATAAGAACAGGGTAATACTAGATGGTCTCCAAGATCCTTTCTAGCCCCAAATTATTTTATGTATGCATAAGTACCTATAATACAGGTTAATTTATAGCACCCAAAGAGGTGGTGAATCCTTCTTCATAGGATGTCTTCATGCAAAGCAATATGCCACTTGTTAGGTATATTGTATTGGAGATGATTTTTCAAGCATGGGTTCAAATAAGTGGTTTTTGAGTTCTCATTTAATTATCAAATTCTTTAATGCTGTACCATTTAAAATCAATGCACAGGGTGCAGCTGGGTAGCTCAGTGGATTGAGAGCCAGGCCTAGAGACAGGAGGTCCTAGATTCAAATCTGACCTCAGACACTTCCCAGCTGTGTGACCCTGGGCAAGTCACTTGACCCCCGTTGCCTACCCTTACCACTCTTCTGCCTTGGAGCCATATTGGTAAGGTAAGGTTTTAAAAATAAATAAATAAAGGACAAATGGAAAAATAAATAAATAAAGTCAATGCACAAGCATTTATTATGCCCCTGCTGTGTGCCAGATGCTATGGAGGATAGTTATTTGACTTGAAAAAAACTTCATTTCCCTTCTGTAGCCTATAATTTCTTTGGAAGTTCATGGTGGTGGAAATGGCATGAGCAAAGGACAAGGGGTAGAAAAAAATGAGGCATTTTCTTGGGACAGCAGATAGTCTATAGTAGTTGGAGAGTAAGTTATGTGAATGGGAGGCAAGACATATGGAACCTCAGCTGGTGACAACTAGCAAAATGGATAGAGCATTAGGTCTGGAATCAGAAAGACACATGATTTCATATCTGGGCTCAGAAACTTACTAGCTATGTGACTCTGGCCAAGTCATTTGATTTTATTGGTCTCAGTTTTCCTAAAGAAGGAAATGGCAAACCATCCCAGTATTTGCAAAGAAAACCCCCAAATGGGGACCATAAAGAGTTGGATATGACCAAAAAACAAGTAAACCAACCCGATGAAGTGCCTTCAAACATGATAGCCCTACTTCCCTCACTACCCATCATGGAGTTGTGAGGACTTGAATTCAAATCTCACCTCAGATACTCCAAAGAGATTAGACCATGGACAAGGCTTTATGCCTCAGTTTCCTCCTCTGTAAAGTATCAAGGATAGACTTGATGACCTCTCAAGCAATTTTAATACTCTATGCTAGGGATTTGAAAGAGTTATGTACCTTCCAAATGTCTAACACTGATGCCATGACCTAAGTCCTTTCCTAAGTGAGGCTGCTCTAAACTCTGGGCACTGCTACAAGTTGCTCTAATGGGGAGGTTACAGGTAACTCTCATGGGGATAGATGATAAAAATAGAAACATTGCACTGTGTTTTTCAGTCCAAAGACCAGCTGCCCCTAGCTGCCTTTGTGTACAAGTTATTTGTTGGCCACTTGGTTCATAAGTGGTTAATGAGAGCCTGGCATTAGCACAAAACTAACATTTTATTTCTCTTCCATAGCCTGTAATTTCTTTGGAAGCTGAAGTGTAATGAAATTGGTGTTTATTATAATTAATAAAAGCCCCATAACTTTAAATTGGGTCATAAATCTTCCAGGGAAATTCAATACCGACACGAGTACATTTCCCTTCCCATAAGGGGCTCTTTAGAGAGAGGCGGCAGGGAGCTCTCACAGATTCTAGCAACGTGTTCCCTGACAGGGTCTGACTGGGCCTTTGTTGCTCATTGATTTGGGCTGTGGTGGGAGCATGGATTGTCAGCTGCTTGACAAGTAAAAAGACCCAGTCCTTGGGGAAATAGAGCCTATTGTGACCTATTTGATACAGAGCAATTCGTCCTGGGCCTCTCTGACCCATAAAAGCCCACTTATGTCAGTCTTCCCACCATGATCTTATTTACTCCTTTTTCTGCAAAGTATCCCTTTATGTGTTGTCTTTCCCCCTTGAAATATAAACTCCTTGAAGGTAGAGACTGTCTTGTTTGTTTTTATATGCAACCCCAAAGATTAGCTCAATGCCTAGCATCTAATAAGCAACAAATTCTTATTCTTCATTCCTTCTCCCTCCTTCCTTCCTTCCTTCCTTCCTTCCTTCCTTCCTTCCTTC
>NW_025360440.1:0-1391 GCF_016433145.1 Gracilinanus agilis | reverse complement strand
CCATGTCTAGGTAGAGGGATGAGTTTGACAAAGCAATGAGCAGCCTCGTTGGAATTGCTTGCAAATATGTTTCACATCATTTCCTTGACTCAAATAAATATTCAAACCAAGGGCTTTGTGATCCTCAAAGGTCCAGCAGTAAACAATTATCAGACTTTGATACTTACATTTTGCTGTAACTTTGTACCCCCCCAATGGAGGGGTGTGGCCTTCCACAGCATCAAATCCAGCTGAGACAAGGACTATATCTGGACCAAATTCTCTGGCAATTGGCATCACTACGGTTCTACATGGGACAAACACAGCTAATTACACATGGGAACAACACTTATCCAAAACAAATAAAACATGACACCTGCTCCCCAAGACATGCTTTAGCATCATTTGAAAAAAGTTAGTCAAATAATTTTAAAAAAACTAAATGCATCCCAAACTTTTCACTTCAATAATAATAAAATAGCATTATCTTAGCACTTCATCTCAGGCTTGGCTGCATTCATCTTTTTTTTTTTCTGTCCTCTTTTTTCTTGAAACAAACAAGAAAGAAATCAAAATAGGTACATTCTAAAGCCTCTAAGAATGCATCAACATCTGTACCCATGTTTTGCCCCTGCCTACAAAAAGCTGCTTCTTCCAGGGGAGTGACTAATATTTCACCGAGAAATCCTCTGAGTTTCAGTGGAAATCCTGCTTGCTTCATTTAATGAGAAGTTGGTGTCAATTTGAACAGTAAATTTATTTGGGGAAAATGTTTGCTTTCTAAACTTAAAAAAAATTAAATATTTGTCATGGTGGGGGGGTGACTATTACAAAAGAAACACACACACACAGAGACACACACACACTCTTTTCCCTTAATCACATCCAGCTCCTATGGCCAAGGTTCCAACATCAGGCAGAGCAGGAAAGTGACAGCCAAGAATTGAGGACAGCACCCCCTTCTGGTTCCTCTCAGACACTTCAGTCCTTCTCACATTCCCAACTTATCAGGTTCCCTGATCCTTCCTCTCCCCCCTCCCCCCCCACTTCCTCAATGAAGGAGTTGTGGGAGAGGGAATGAAGGGATGTTTGTGCTTTGGTTTGGTTTGGTTTGATCTGGTTCTCTCCCCCCAAACCCTACCCTGTATCTCAGGTGTGAAGGACATGAAAGAATTTGGAGAATTCAATCACCAGTCTAGGAAAATGAAATGCAATAAAAGAGAGAGAAAGAGATACATCGCAATTATCTCTTTTTATCACAACAATCAAGGACTACTTACAAAGGCACTACCAAAACCACACAACACCCTAAGGGTATGCAATATGTAATGTGTGTGTGTGTGTGTGTGTGTGTGTGTGTGTGTGTGTGTGTGTGTATAATCAGGAAGAATTGAATTCAAATTCTGTCTCAG
>NW_025360439.1:0-2721 GCF_016433145.1 Gracilinanus agilis | reverse complement strand
TAAATATATATATATAAATATATATATATAAAACATTGATTTACATAGCATTTTGTATAGATTTTGTATTTATACAGATTGGTATAGCATTTGTATAGGTAGATTATTTATTTATGTATATAAATACATAATATATATGATTTTGCAAAACTTAAACCTTGAAGTACTATGTAAATGCCAATTATTCTTTCATTATTTTTCTTTAAAAAATCCTTAACAATTCTAAAACAGAGGGTAAAGACTAGGAAAATGGGGTTAGGTGACTTAATTGGGGTCACCCAGTAAGAAGTGCCTGAAGTCAAATTTGAACCCAGGACCTCTCCACACCAGGTCCAGGGCTTTATACTGTGCCACTTAGTCTTAGTTTATTTTATTGCTCTTAACATATTTGTTATATATTGTATACTCTTCACCTTTATTTAACTGTTGTCTCTCTGAGCTAAATGTAAGTGCCTTTATGTCTAGGGTCTTTCCTCCCATTTTCTTGTATCTTCAGTATTTAGTACTATGTGTACCAATTTCCAAAGCCTTAATAAATGCCTATTAATGGATTTTGATATATTGGAAATAACAAGGGCTCAAAGAACATGAATTCCAAACTGCTGGTGCTCACTACCTGGATGATTTAGGACTTAATCTCCCCTGGCCTCAGTTTCATCACCAGTAAAAATAAGGGCTTTATATTAAATGGCCTCTGAGGGTCCTTCTGGTTCAAATTTTATGATCCCATGATCTATCTCGACTCTATGATCCCTATGATGTTATTGGAAAAGAATCACAATCTCTCCTAGCTTCCATATTTTTCTGTGGAAATTAATGAAGGTATTGTGATATTATCATAGGGCTAGTGTGAGGGAAGTGGCTTTTTGACCCTTAAAATACTATAGCAATGTGGGCTGTTAGTAGTACGATGATATTAGTAATAGCTTGAGTTATTATTAAAATAATAGCTATATATGAACATGTCTTTTCTTGACAACTCAGCCATTTCAGAATTGGGGAATCCTAATACCAGAAGGGAGATTATTTCATACAAAATCCTCATTTACATATGAGGATACTGAGGTTAACTGGCACAAGGATAAACTGACACAGTGTTTGGCATGTTGTTGTCTAAATTCAGTGTTTACCTCCCTTTCTTCATAGTATTGTCATCTAATATATAAATATAAACTGTGCTTTGAGTACTGTAATGCATCATTTGAATGAAAGCAATTATTAACACCTTCCAATACTTAGAAGAATTTATTTATCCATTTGAAGATTTGTTAAGTACCTGCTATGGATGTTGACAGTGACATATGATTCCCTTTTTTTATGTTCCACAAAAGGAATGGACTGACATGGAAACAATATGATAACAGCAATACAGTACGGCACTAAGAAACACAAAGTTAGAGTTTCATAACTCAAGAGAGTCAATGTTATCTAGAGAAGAAGGTTTTGGACTTGGAATCGGATCTCAGAATTTTGAAGTTCAAATCTCCCATGTGTTACTTGTTTTCTGTGTGGCCCTGGTCAGTTCACTTCATTTCTCTGGGTCTTAGTTTCTTCATTTGTAAAAATGAGGGAGCTAGACAACCCCATTTGAGCTCTAATTATTAAGATCTATGCCTTCACAGTGAGGAAGGATGAATCTAGAGTTGGAAGCCTGCCCATTCTGTGTTTATTCAATATATAAAAGAGATAACTGAGGCCCAGTAGCTAGTATTGGCAGAATCAGAATTTGAATGCATGTCCTCCTGGGTAACATCCACTCGAGTTGCTCCATTATACTTTAGTCCCTATTCGACTTCTTAATATTTCATCTATAAAACTAGGGAAAGTGTGGGGAGGGGGAAGGAAGCCATGTTGGTGTAAAATAAAATCTCTGTGTGGGAGGAGGGACTCGAATTTGATTTCCCACTCCACCACCTTCCAGCTATGCTTTATTTGCAAAATCATGAAGTCCATGCTATGGACTTCAATTGCCTTATGAAAAATAAGAGCAATAACTACTAGAGTGTGGTACAAATGAATTATGGAGGCACTAATGACTAACAGTATTAGGCTGCCTCAGGAGGTAGTGAGGTCTCCATCCTTAGAGGTCTTCGAGAAGTGACTGCACTATTTGTGTATTCTATAGGAGAAATTCCATTCAGGAATGGGTTGAATGAGATGGGCCCTGCCAACTCTCAAATTATGTGATTCAGAATGAATCTATGATTCTTACATCCCTCAAAGGAATAGTGCAAAAGATGCATGGGGGAATCTTCACCAAAACTTTTTTTTTTCTTTTTAAGCTTTCAGAATGAAAGGTTACTCAGAACTCAAAGGTATAACCATATCTCACTGTAAGCAGTTGGTGGTACTTCATAAAAGCATGTAAACTGCATTTTTGTAAGTCAAAATATTTGAAATCCAAGGAGTTTGCTAGGTAAAGAACCCTATGGGGAAATCCTTTTGGAATATGAAAGGTCACCTGGAAAGTGAGGACAAAAGGGATACAAGACAGTGTACTTTCTCCTCTCTCTCTCTCTCTCTCTCTCTCTCTCTCTCTCTCTCTCTCTCTCTCTCTCTCTCTCTCCCTCGTTTCTCTCTCCCATTTCCTTGTTTCTTTCTCTCTCTGTCTCTGTCTTTCTCTCTCTATTTCTTTGTCTCTATGTGTCTGTCTCTATGTGTCTCTTTCTTTCTGTCTATCTGTCTCATTGTCTCTCTTGCTAAATATGCCTTGATCAGGCT
>NW_025360438.1:0-1983 GCF_016433145.1 Gracilinanus agilis | reverse complement strand
GAGCATTCCTAAGCTCAAAGCCTAGACCTATATGATACTGAACCATCTAAAACAAAAGGGAAAAATCAGTTCGAGCATATGGATTGTCTACTGTACAGTGCCAAATATCCAGATATTGAGGCTCATTGGACATGTCCAGATGTGTGGCAATATGGAGAAAACACATTGTATGTTTCATTTCTCATCTGGTTGCTTTGCTGTCGTGAAACATATAAGAAAACGTCTTCCTTTGATTATTTGATGTTTGTTTGTCAATTCTGAGCTTTCTGCAGAGCTGGGTTTGCTTGAGATAATAAGCTTTGTGTTTCAAATTGTCTGGTTTTCAAGAGTGGCTTCCCATAAAAAAAAATTGCCATTTGAACGGGCACTATTCTTTTTATTTTTAAAAAAACCCAACTTAAAAGGATCTTGAATTATTAAACCCCAGTTATTTTCCAGGCCTGAAAATGTTTTCAGCATGTTTCCCAAAGTTTCCCTGAGTCAGCACATAATAACACATCTTAGAAGACCTCAGTTGGAACCATTTCCTTTCCTTGAGATGGTCTTTTTTTTTCCCGTGACCTGATTTTTTCAGTGATCAGTTTTTAAGAAGGAAACAGTGAGTTTTTTTTCTTTCCTAGCCCACTTGGAGAAGCCTTCCTGTGGGAATTCCTCAGAGCTGAGGGACCAGTGCATTGACCATGTAATCAGATGCCAAGATATGAAGATGCCCATTTAATTTTTTTTCTGGGTGACTTGGATTTCTTCATAATCTTCTCCATCTAAGAGTCAAACCAACAGGAAGCCACAGTTCATAGGCAAAAGAGTGAAAAACATTTTCAGCTCCAACTGATATTTCTTTTTGGAGTTTTAAAGCCATTACAAGAAAGGGGAAGAATCTGAGCCAAACCAATGAAAACTGGTCAAAATATTGCTTCATTGTGGCTGATACAGATCCCAGGACTGGTCTCAAAACACCACAGAAATCTTTGGGGGTCATTCTCAGTATTGCCGAGACTAGGTTTCTCCATCAGCTACATGGAAACACCTCTGAACACACATTTCCTGGGTTTATTAGATGAAATTATTTTTCATGAAGCTGTTTTTGTCATTACCCAGAGGCTGAAAAATGGCCTGCAAGAGGGGCTGAAAATAACCGGTGTAACTAACCTAGCCTGACTTTTAAACAAATGACTCTCAAGCTTTTGCATTTATCATAGCAGGGTAGGATCTTTGGAAAGATAAGCTGCATAACTTAATGGAAACTTCTTCTTGTTTCTGACTAGAAAATGGAGAAGGCTTCATAATTAATATCCATTCAGAGAGCTAAATAATTGGAGCATTTGATATTGAGGGATGAATGCTCCTTCTTTGCCCTCACCTTCAGCCATATTTATTAACCTGGAGGGATGCAAAAGAGGAGGGATGTTGCTCCCCTTCTCCCTTGTATAGAATCATCATTTTCATAAATTATTCAACACACTTGGGCTCCTTTGTCTGGGTGGGGGCTGAATCTGTGATTTCAGCTATAAATGGAAGTGTTAGTGAGGAAACCACTTTCCCCATGCTGATGAGCACTTGCCCTGGATTTCATAGTACTAGAGAGTTGCCTGGATTATAGTTAAGTGATTTGTCCCAGGGTGCACAGCCAGTATATGTCAGAGGTGGGATTTGAACCCATGTCTGCCCAATGCTCATGTTGAGCTCTTCATCTACTACTCCCTGCTACTTTTCATAGGGTTTCCACTAACTGCTCTCTATGGTGCTATTACCTTCTCTGTCTCCTCTTCTGGTTCTTATTTATTTTGATGCTTCTGATCACTTATTTCTTCTATTTTTCCCTCTTGTTATTATGAACAAGAATTAGTTCAAACTCTCCTAAATCAAAGTAAATATTTAATTGATGAACCACTGTTTAAAACTCCTCTTTTAATATATTACTACATTGCTTTGTTTCCACTTAATGTCTCCTCACCCCACCCTCCAAGAGTGATAAAACATGGA
>NW_025360437.1:0-2007 GCF_016433145.1 Gracilinanus agilis | reverse complement strand
CTTCCTTCGTTCCTTCCTTCCTTCCTTCCTTCCTTCCTTCCTTCCTTCCTTCCTTCCTTCCTTCCTTCCTTCCTCCTTCCCTCCCTTCTTCCTTTCTTTCTTTCTTTCCTTCCTCTCTCCCTCCCTCCCTTCCTTCCTTTCTCTCTCCCCTTTCCCCCATTAATCTATTCATCTATCATCTATTGTTCTGATGAGATGGTAAATATCTTTAAAACAGGAATCTTACCACTTTAGCCAAAGTCCCATTCCAGTTGTTACATTCCCTAGAGCCAAGATATATATATATATAATACAATATACAAGCAGTACAATAGTCACACCTTGTTGACTTAATGGAGAAGTCTATGATGGTCTCTGATGAAACCTTGCAGGATTTTATTGTACTGAAACCTCAAACAGAATGATGTAGTAGCCAAAAAAAAAAAACAAACCCAAACTCGAAATGATCAAATTTTTCATTGTAGGTTGGGTTAATGGAAGTATAGTGCCCTAACTGAGAGAAATGTGGCCTGTTCAGATCATATCTAGGATATTTAACTTTAGTGTTCTGTACTAGAGAGATTTAGAGTCAGAAGATGGGTTGGAATCACTACTTAGAACTCACGTAATCTTGGGCACCTGCTTCCTCTTTCTAGGCTTCATTTTATTTTGAAAATGAAGGGGTTCATAGGATCATAGATTAAGAGCTGTAAGGGACTTTCAAGGTTATTTAGTCCAAGATTTAATTTTACAGATGAGGAAACTAAGGTCTAGATAGATTGAACTAGAGGTTTAGCTAAAGTCCCTTTGAGCTCATAATTTTATGGCTCTATTTTGAGAAGAGAGAGAGGCAGCATGGGGTAGCAAATAGTGAGTCAGTTTTGGACTTAGGAAGACATGAGAATGACTTTCACCTCTGACAAATATTGACTGTATCCCTTGATCAGCCATTAATCTCTCCATGCCCTAGCCAGTGATGGGCAAACTATTCCTCTGGGGCCAGATCCAGGCCATAGTTTGCCCATCACTGCTTTAAGCAATTCCCTAATCACTAGTGATTTGCTCATCACTGCCCTAGGCAGTTCTCTAAGACTATAATAAAATGTAGAGGTACTGCTCTACATTGGATGGGGAGTTTCCAGCACTAATAAAATCACAGATCTCTTATGGAGAAAAGCACTTTACAATAAACAGTGAGAGCTTAGGATGTGTTCAGGGAAGGGTGACCAGATAAGCGAGGGGGGACTGGAAACCAGGCAATTCCAGTATTGATTGGAAGAACTGAAGATGCTGAAATCCTAGCTTTGCTACTTACCACTCCTCTTTTGAATGGGAAAGTCAGAGGGAATGATGAATGGAACAGTAGGGAAAATGATGAACACATTCTTTCCAGGAATGGTAGTGTTGGTTGGTGATCTCAGAGGTAGAGCTGGAAAGGGAGATTGGGAAGGGGAGCAGGAAGGAGAATAAGAAATGGATTGGAGATTGCTGTGAAGCAGCCAACTTTGGACTGGTCTTGGGAAGAAAAAGGTGTGGAGTGTATCTATGTGTGTTTGTGTGAAGTGTCTAGACAGCATATGACATTTTTCCAGTGATCACAAAGTTGAATTGACATTGGAAATCTCCTTGCACCACTCCCTTGGAAGATTATGTACTGAGCAGTGAATACAACTGCGTCGAATATTTGTATTTTAAAATATGCAAGCATTGAGAACTAACCAAATGGATTTCTGGTGGATTCTGATATTTCAAACATTGGTGGGAAACAAACTAGTCTATACTAGCAATTTGTGTCTTGTAACTAAGACAAAATGAGAGGGAGTATGGTATAATGCTTTGATGGAAGCAGGATTTCTTTTTTTTTTAAACATTTATTAATATTCATTTTTAACATGGTTACATGATTCATGCTCCTACTTTCCCCTTCACCCCCCGCAATCCCCCCCCCCATGGTCGATGCACATTTCCACTAGTTTTGTCATGTGTCCTTGATCAAGACCTATTTCCAAATTGTTGGTAGTTGCATTG